>NW_011501122.1:54171-58595 GCF_000495115.2 Populus euphratica | reverse complement strand
ATCCTTTCATTTATGTGATAGGCCTGCATTTAAAATGAACATTTACCACAAATTAAAGGTATCTTATATTATTAGATATATTATTACAAAACATGCTTTAGTTAAGAAGTTATTGATACTTCAAGTGCAAAATGATGATATAAAACCATGATAAAAATGCACTTTTAAGTACTAATCAGTACAATAAATGCTTAGCCCTTTCATAGCCCATACTGTATGGTATAACCGACACCTGAGCTACGAAAGGAACTTGATTTGATGTTAACATAAGTTATAAGCATGAATGCGTGACAATATTTTCAAGTATTAACATTATTCAAATAAGATAGCTAATGTAATCATGTTAACAATTTATAATCTGATTATAACCTTTTTTGTGTGTGGTTTCCATTTTAGTAATAAGAGTTTATACTATTAACACGATCAAAGAGTTGATGACTTATCCGAAGTGCAGGAGTGTCAAAGTAAAATAACCCGGCAAGACCAGGGTCGAACCACATGGAGGTAAATTATATAAATTACAAATAAAGAAAAAGATTTGAAGAGAATAATAACAGAAAAGGAGTTGAAGAAAGTTTTAGGATGTGATATTGATGTAAGGATTAAACAATAATAAAACATATGTCAATGTTATAGGATTCACTAATGGTATTTCAAATAAATATAATATAAACTCTTTTTATTACTCAACTGGAAACCACACACAAAGGAGGTTCCAATCGGATGATTTCTCATTATTAGCTCATTATAAATTATTAACATGATCATATTAATCATTTTATCTAAGTAACACCATACTTATAAATATCATAAGGCATTTATGTTGCTAGTTTATGTTAACAACAAATCAAGTTCCTATCATAATAACGATGTCGGCCGAAGACTACGAAGGATCAAGCATTTAATATACCAAGAGTTATACAACACAAATCTAAATTAACCATTTAATAAGCAAGGTATTAAGAATTAGTAAGATAAAAAGATAAAACATGTTAACAACAATCTTTCTTGAATATAAACATTAAAGTCCATGTTGAGTTTATATTATACCTATTATAACACCATTAGAGAAACCTTTTCACCTTGACATAATTAACTTAGCTAAACATTAAGAAGGAGAAAAACATAAATAAACAATATAAGAACATAAACATAATATAAGCTAACTAAGTATAGGAAAGGACATGAAAGAGCATAAACAAGAGATTACTATAGCATGAAAGAAAACTTGAACATTACAAAGATGTAGATAGAAAGCAAGAAGATGACTTTGATCTGAAAATTAATATGACTAAATACATGGAAAATGCCTCCTTTTATAGGTTAAGATTCAGAACTATTGATTGATTGAATAATTGGTAGCCATCCATTGATTTGGTGGTTGGTTTTTGACATTAGTGACTGCTGTTTTTTTTTTTTATATTATGGGCTGATTATTGATATTGTTGGTTCGCCAAAACATCATTGATAACATCAGAATTATAGCCCCCTGAATTATGAAAGTTGTGGGCAATTGTCTCAGCTTTCCAACAAAAAAAACCAGAGCTCATTTAGACTTCTATAACTCAAGATATGAGCCAAAAACCAAATAGTGTTTGAGTTGTAGGACAGCTTCCGACTTCTTCGTTGTTGCTAAGATTTGAACTTGAAAACGGCAGAATTAAGTCTTTGAATCCACATGAAAGTTGTAGGTCTATGTCTTACCTTTCCATCCATATAAAATGAACCTAAATCCAATATCTACAACTCCAGATATGATCCAATTATCGAATAGTGTTTGAGTTTGGAATGCACCAGCAACACTTTTCTAAGTTTGGCCTTCTCTTTGTCCTTTCAATTTCAATACTTAAACTCATCAATCAATCCTTTTATTTATGTGATAGACCTGCATTTAGGATGAACATTTACCATGAATTAAAGGTATATTATATTTTTAGACTTGCTAATATAAAACATGCTTTTGTTAGGGAATTTAATGATACTTTAGGTGTAATATGATGACATAAATCCTTAATGAGAATGTACTTTTAAGTACTAATCAATTATACTTGTTTGACATACCATTAGCGGATCCTTTAACCTTGACATTTATTTTTATCATTGTTTAATCCTTAGGTTAATCTTCCATCTCAAAGTTCTCATCAACTTCTTTTTCTTTTTCTTCTTCTTCTACTATTACTACTACTACTACTATTATTATTACTATTGTTGTTGTTATTATTGTTGTTGTATTATTGTTATCTATAATTCATACAATTAACCTCCTTGTGGTTCGACCCCAGTCTTGTCGGGTTATTTATTACTTCGACACTTCTACACTTAGGAGAAGACATCAATCTTTTAGTGTGTCAAGTTTTTAGAGCCATTACCGGGGAGGTAAGTTCTTGTACAAATTACAGTTTTTATTTTATTTTTTCTTTTCACTTTTCTTGAATATAACTTTATTTCTTTTCTCTTTTTTCTTCTTCTTTTGTTTTCTTCTTCTTTTTATTATATTCCTACACATGTATAAGAGTGTGGTCATGCATATTAAGTGGTAGACTTTGTAGGGTATCCTCATCATTTTCAGAAATTATGGAAAAAAAAGATAATCAATCACTTCATAATAACAATAATGAGAATAACCATGTTAGAACTTAAAGATCACATGAATCCCACAAGAACAAGTGCACCATTATGCATAGCTTTCTCCCATGATATAGCTCATTTTAATTTTAAACCAAACATTATTTAACTTTTACCTTCTTTTCATGGCTTAGATTTAGAAAATCCATATTTGCATTTAAGAGAATTTGAGGAGGTCTGTAACACCTATAATGACTTAAACTATAGCATGAACACCATCAGATTAAAGCTTTTTCCTTTGTCATTAAAAGATAAAGGTAAAACATGGCTACAAAATTTGATACAAGGATCCATTCGTGCTTGGGATGAAATGCAACAACAATTTTTAAAGAAGTTTTTCCCATCTTATAGAACAAACTCTTTCAAGAGACAAATCACCACTTTCACTCAAAAACCAGGAGAAACATTTTACCAATGTTGGGATAGGTATTGAGACTTGCTTAGTACTTGCCCTCATCATGGTTTTGAAACATGTAGATTGGTTTCACATTTCTATGAAGGGTTAACACCTAAAGATAGGCAAATGGTTGAATTGATGTGCAATGGAACTTTTGAAGATAAAGACCCTGATGAAGCAATGGAGTACTTAGACTTGTTAGCTGAAAATGCTCAAAATTGGGACACCGCGGGTACATATGAGGCACCGAGTAAAACTCAACCTCATACATCTAATGGAGGTATGTACAACCTTAGGGAAGATCATGACCTTCAAGCCAAGTTTGCATCTTTAGCTAGAAAAGTCGAGGCACTAGAATTGAAAAAGAGTGGTCAATTAAAATCTATTGAAAACATTGTGTGTCAAATCTGTGAAACAAATGAACACTCAACCCATGTTTTATAATAATATATTTAATAATATAAGATACCTTTAATTTGTGGTAAATGTTCATTTTGAATGCAGGCCTATCACATAAATGAAAGGATTGATTGATGACTTTAAGAACTTAAATTGCAAGGATAAAGAGATGGCCAAAGTTAGAAAAGAGATGTTGGTGCAATCCAAACTGGAACACTATTCGGTAATTGGGTCATAACTGGAGCTATATATCTCAGATTTAGGTCCAATTTATATGGATGGAAAGCTAAGACATAGGCCTACAACTTTCATATGGAGCCCAAGATCTAAAAAGGCCATTATCAATTCCAAATTGTAGCAACAACAAAGAAGCCCGAATCTGTCTTCCAGCCCGAGCACTGTTCGGTATTTTGGCCATATCTGGAGTTCTAGAAGTCCAAATGAGCTGAAGTTTTTACACAAGAAATCTGAGACAATTGCCTACAACTTTCATGTTTTCAACTGGCTCTAATTTTGATTTTATCAATGACGTTTTGGGCAGACAAGAGAAGATAAGGATTGTCACCAAGTCAAAAGTTGGCCACCCACTTATCAATTAGTCATCAAATCAATAGTTCCCAATTTTGGCCTATAAAAGGAGGCATTTGCCATGCATTTAGGCATCTTGGTTTCCAGATCAAGATCATGTTCTTCCTTTCTCTCTTTGTATTTTTTGTAATGTTTATGCTTTGCTTTCATTAATATCAAGTTTATGCCTTTCATTTCCTTTCATTTACTTAGCTAACTTTTATCTTATTTATGTTCTTATTTTGTTTATTGATTTTTCTTTCTTTTATTATGTCTAGCTAAGTTTATTATGTCAAGGTGAAAAGGTTACACTAATGGTGTAAGAATAAGTATAGTGTAAACTTAATATGGACTTTAATGTTTGATACTAACATGTTTTATATTTGTTATCTTGTTCACTCTTTAATACTTTACTTGATTTGTTATCTTGTTCACT
>NW_011501122.1:53649-54129 GCF_000495115.2 Populus euphratica | reverse complement strand
TTTTAATACTTTGATTGTTAAATGACTAATCTTGATGTATGTTGTATAACACTTGGTACAACAAATGCTTGGCACTTTCATAGTTCATACTGTATGGTATAACCAACACCTGAGCTATGAAAGGAACTTGATTTGTTGTTAATATAAGTTATAATCATGAATGCTTGACGAGATTTACAAGTATTAGCATTAATCGAATAAGATGACTAATGTAATCATGTTAACAATATATAATCTGATTGGAACCTCCTTTGTGTGTGGTTTCCAATTAAATAATAAGAGTTTATACTATACTTGTTTGACATGCCATTAGTGGAACCTCTAACCTTGACATTTGTTATTATTATTGTTTAATCCTTACATTAATTTTTGATCTCCAAGTTCTCATCATCATCATCTTCTTCTTCTTCTCTTTCTTTATTATTATTATTATTACTACTACTACTACTACTAATATTATTATTATTATTATTATTATTA
>NW_011501122.1:20002-53563 GCF_000495115.2 Populus euphratica | reverse complement strand
TTGTTGTTGTTGTTGTTATTGTTATTGCTATTGTTGTTTTATAATTGATATTTATAATTTGTACAATTAACCTCCATGTGGTTCGACCCCGGTCTTGCCGGGTTATTTATTACTTCGACACTCCAGCACTTAGGAGAAGACAACAATCTTTTCGTCGTGTCACTAAGTTTGCATCTTTAGCTAGAAAAGTCGAGGCACTAACTGTACAATATGTGAAACAAAAGAACACTCAAGCAATAACTGTCCAACCTTGCATTCTTTTAAGAAATATCTTCATAAACAAGCCTATGCTTTAAACAGTTTTCAAAGGGCCAATCACAACCCATACTTACAAATATACAACCCTAGTTAGAGAAATCACCCAAATTTCAGTTTGAAGAGTGATAATAACAATGCACAAACTTCACAACCATCATTTCAAGCACACCATGATTTCTAAAATTCTCATGAATATGCACCTCTTTATGCTCCACCTCCTAGAAGAAATCTTGAGGAAATATTGCATGCATTCATTGAAAAGAAGAGACAATCAATACTCAACTTGCTCAAAACATGATAAATTTTAAAGATACTCTTGCAAAATTGACATCTGCGCTCAGTTTCCAAGAGAAAGGTAAGTTTTCATCTCAACCACAACAAAATCCCAAGTGGCAATACAATGCAAATGCTAGTAGTTCCGGAAACCAACACATGGATCAAGTCAAATCAGTCACCACTCTTCGTAGTGGTAAGGTTATTGAAAAACCTACTCTTGAACCTTGTAAGAAAGATGATGAGTAAATCTTTAAGGGTAAGGAAGGGGTTGAATCTGAAAATTGCAAAAAAACGATTAATTCCCTACCAGCACTTCCATTTCCTCATGCCATGACCAAACAATGAAAAGTTAATCACAACTTTGAAATCTTTAAAACTTTCAAACAGGTAAGGATCAATATACTTTTGCTGGATGCTATTAAACAGGTTCCTTCTTATGCTAAATTTTTAAAATATCTGTACATTGTGAAGAGAAAATTGAATGTGAAAAGGAAAGCCTTTTTAGCCAAATAAGTAAGTGTCATTCTTCAGAACAATAATACTTTCAAATATAAAGACTCTGGTTGTCCTGTAATTTCTTACTTTATTGGAGAATATAAAATTGAAAGAGCCTTACTTGATATTGGAGCTAGTGTGAATTTACTTCCATATTCGGGTTTTCAAAGTCTCAATCTAGGTGAGTTAAGACCAACTTCTGTAACTCTTTTACTTGTCGATAGATATGTAAAAGTTCTTAGAGGAATAGTCGAAGATGTGTTAGTACAAGTTGATAAATTCATTTATCATATGGATTTTATTGTCTTGAACACACAACCTGTTGAAGCATGTAATTCATTTCCTGTTATTTTAGGATGTCCGTTTCTAGCAACTTGTAAAGCATTAATTAATTGTAGGAATGGAGTGATGAAGTTATCATTTGGAAACATGACATTGGAGATGAATATTTTCAATATTTGTAAGCAACTTGGAGATCATAATGATCTACAAGAAGTAGATTGTATTAAAGAATTAGTTTATAATCAACTTAAATCTACTTTAAGTAAAAATAAGTTGGATCAATCTGAAGATTTATAAATGATTTATTCTCAGGAAGAAATCATGGATGAGAAACGCATCAAAAATGTTAATGCAGATCTTTTGTCAAAAGTGACAACAGATTCGACATCTGACATCACACCAATTGATGATTACTTTCTTAACCAATCCTTATTTTCTCTTAGTGCAATACCTTGGTATGTTAAAAATCTCAATTTTCTTGTTTTAGGATTTTTGGCAGCTCACTAGAGTATAGAAGATAAAAGAAAATTTTTGAGCAACGTGCAAAACTTTTATTGTGATGACCTTAAATTATTCAAATATTGTCCTGATCAAATATTTCAAAGAAGCATTCCTGACAATGAGGTAAGTAGTGTCATTAAACTTTGTCATTCTAGAGCATGTGGAAGTCATTTCTCGTAAAAAAAGACAGTTGTGAAAATTTTTCAAAATGGATTTTATTGGCCCACCATGTTCAAGGACACGCATGCATTCTACAAAACTTAGTGAAAATCATCAAAAAGTTTATACTGGTCAAAAAGTTTTGTTTTGTAATTCTCGACTCCATTTATTCCCTAGAGATCTAAGATCAAGATGGAGCAGTCCGTTTATTGAGAAACATGTATATCATTATAGGGCCTTTAATATTGAGAATCCAAATAATGAAAATATTTTTAAGATAAATGGACATCGTTTGAAAGCTTACTTTGATAATTTTCCTAGTGAAAATGAATCCACTGGTTTGAAAGATCTTATAGATAAAGGTTGATTATTTTGTTTTTCTCACATTTTTTTATGTTTTATTTTTTTTTATAACTCTTGGTTTGCTAGTCTCTCTCACACCAGTTAAATGGCGGATAACGGTACTCCATGACTCTTAAGTCGGTTATTTCAGTTTCACATGATAATTGATATTTGTGTATATATTTGTTCAATTCCTTCTTTCTTCACTTCTCTTTGCATCTCTTTTACACTTTTTATCTTAAAAAATGGACATCACTCTTAAAAAAATAAAAAAATATTTTCCCGTTTTGCCTCAAAATACGATTACAAAAATTTACCGAGCTAGGTATGCAAGATTGAGGTTGTTAATGAACCATGAAATTTCTAAAGAGATTTGCTGGCTAATTGAAGCAAAGGTCCAATTATCAGGTGAGTCTTTAAATTCTTTCATTTCACACATGCTTGGAACAGGTAAAAGTACTTTTGCAAAGAAACGTTGTGCAAAACAACTGAAAGTCTGGCATCAATGTGCCAGATGGACTTCTAATACACAATGTCATTCTTTAGGAATGATATCTGTAAACTATGAAGATAAAATATTATTCATTAAGAATGGCCTAAGTAAAGGGACTTTAGATAATCTTCCATTGACTCTTGAGACGTATCCTAGTGGAGATGTGCATCATGTAATTCATGATTTATAGCCATTATTCCATAAAGAACATGCTCAACATAGTCTTGCAAATCTAACTAAAAAAGACCATGTTTGTCGGTTTTTAAGAAAACTGGATGGGAAGCCTATCCCCGATCCATAGAGGCTGTTTAAGTCGTTCTTGGACGTAAAATCAAGGGAAGATGTGAGTCACAATCACAACTACGATTTGAGTCTTAGTTTGTAAAAACTTGTGTTTTTTGGTTTTATTAATAGCATAATATTTATGTTTTGTTGTTTCTTATATTTGTTTAAATGTGTTTCAGGTTTGTTAGTGTTTGTTATTTCAGGTGATGTCTTCTATACTCTATTTTTCTACTCTAGGACATTGAGGACCAATGTTTCGTTTTGGTTAAGAGGAGAGGGTAACAATTGACAAAAAAAAAATTAACTAACTGTGTTTTCTATTTCATAAAGCATGTACAAAATTGTTGTTACTAGGATGATAGAGTAAATGAGCTTTTTGTTAAAGTGACTCTTGAGACGCATCTTAGTAATTATTCTTAACAAGGTCTATCATAATACTTCTTGAAATATTCAGGCTTACAAACTCTTACATTATTATTATCACTTAATTCTGCTCATATACTCATTTAACATGTACTCTTAAACCTTAATTTTCACACGCACACTTTAACATATGATTATGAGTTGCACATTGGATTATTACATTATTTATGTTCTTTTGTTAAAGGTAACAACTAAGGGAAAGGGATTGTATATAATTTGAAAAACAAAAAGAGAAAAAAATAATGATAATAAAAATAATGATAAGTTTGGTTTTGTAACCTCTCTAACCTGAGCAATTAAGCCCGAAAAAGTGTTTTGATGCGGATCAGCCTAACACCAAGCGTAATCATGCCAACAACCCATTGGAAGTGCCAATTGGGCCAATCACAAGAGCTAGGGCTAAGAAGCTTAAAGAAGCATTGAATGGGCTTGTTCAGAACATATGGAACAAAATGGACCTAGAGGGGTTTGAGACATTTAAGGAGGCATCTTTGCGTGTGGGTTGCGTGACCATGTGATCACGAGGTTCGCATCATGTTTGAACACCTAATACCCTAAAATCAATTGACTTGGGAGCTATTGGCCTAATGCTTGTTACATGGGTTGAGGAAAAAAGCTTAAGGAAATCAAACATTGCACTAGCTACGTATTAATATTGGCAACCCGAGTTACTAAGCTCATAGGGGTGTCTTAAAACCTAATGCCCTAAGACTAACTGGTTTGGGAGTCATTAGTTGAAAGCTCATTACATGGGTTAAAGATGTATTGTGTTTTAAGTTACATGTATATATATTTAAAAAAAAACCAAAAAAAAAAGAAAAAAAATCCCAACACAAGAAAGGTAACCTTAAACATTAGAACAAGAATTTTGTTTTCTTCCAAGTAAAGCCCTATAACTATGTGTTGATATATTGAGCATAGAAGGAAGCTTTATTAATATCTTGTTTAAGAGGTATTGAGTAGATATATAAATTTAATGAGAATTTGTTTATCTAGATATATTAATGGAAGTTGGATGATGAATACCTTACTTTGTGGAATTTGCAAATTGTTTTTCTATTTTAACGCTTTGATTACTAAGGACTAGTAATAAGCTGGTTGGGGGGTTGATTAGTACTTAAAAGTGCATTTTTATCAAGGTTTTATATCATCATTTTGCACTTGAAGTATCAATAACTCCTTAATTAAATTATGTTTTATACTAACATATCTAATAATATAAGATACTTTTAATTTATGGTAAATATTCATTTCAAATACAGGTTTATCACATAAATAAAAGGATTGATTGATGAGTTGAAGAACTAAAATTGAAAGGACAAAGAGATGGCCAAACTTAGAAAAGAGATGTCGGTGTAGTCCAAATCAGAACACTGTTCGATAATTGGGTCATATCTAGAGCTTTAGATCTTGGATTTAGGTCTACTTTATATGGATGGAAAGGTAAGATATATGCCTACAACCTTCATATAGAGCCCAAGATTTAAAAAGGCCATTTTCAGGTCCAAATTGTATCAACAACAAAGAAGTCCGAATATGTCCTACAGCCGAGCACTATTCAGTGTTTAGCCCATATTTGGAGTTCTAGAAGTCCAAATGACCTCCATTTTTTTTTCATGAAAGTGAGACAATTTCTTACAACTTTCATGTTTCAAATGGTTCCAGTTCTGACATTATCAATATGACGTTTTGGGCAGAAAAGAGAAGATAAGGATTATCACCAAGTCAAGAGTTGGCCACCCACTCATCAATTAGTCATCAAATCAATAGTTCCCAATTTTGGCCTATAAAAGGAGGCATTTGCCATGCATTTAGGCATCTTGGTCTCCAGATCAAGATCATGCTCTTTCTTTCTCTGTTTGTAATTTTTGTAATGTTTATGTTTTGCTTTCATTAATATCTTGTTTATGCCTTTCATTTCCTTTCCTTTACTTAGTTAATTTTTATCTTATTTATGTTCTTATTTTGTTTATTTTATTTTCTTTCATTATGTTTAGCTAAGTTTATTATATCAACGTGAAAAGGTTACATTAATCAACTATATCAACATGGACTTTAATGCTTGATACTAACATGTTTTATATTTATTATCTTGTTCACTATTTAATACTTTGCTTGTTAAATGACTAATCTAGATTTATGTTGTATAACACTTGGTACAACAAATACTTGGCACTTTCATAGCCCATACTGTATGGTATAACCGACACCTGAGCTATGAAAGGAACTTGATTTGATGTTAACATAAGTTATAAGCATGAATACCTGATAATATTTACAAGTATTAGCATTATTCGAATAAGATAAGTAATGTAATTATGTTAACAATTTATAATATGATTGGAACCTCCTCTGTGTGTGGTTTCTATTTGAGTAATAAGAGTTTATACTATACTTGTTTGATATACTATTATTGGATCCTCTAACTTAACATTTATTTTTATCATTGTTTAATCCTTACGTTAATCTTCTATCTCAGAGTTTTCATCAACTTCTTCTTCTTCTCCTTCTTCTAATACTACTACTACTACTATTACAACTACTATTGTTACTACTACTACTACTACTACTATTGTTATTACTACTACTACTACTACTACTACTATTGCTATTATTATTATTGTTACTATTATTATTGTTATTGTTGTTGTTGTATTATTATTATTATCTATAATTTATACAATTAACCTCCCTATGGTTCGACTCCGGTCTTGCTGGGTTATTTATTACTTCAACACTCCTACACTTGGGAGAAGATATCAATCTTTTGGTCATGTTAATACCATAAGATTGCTTTAATTTATGGTAAATGTTCATCCTAAATGGAGGCCCATCACATAAATAAAAGGATTAATTGATGAGTTGAAGTATTGAAATTGAAAGGATAAAGAAAGGGTGAAGCTTAGAAAAGAAATGCTAGTTTAGTACAAACTAGAACACTAATCGATAATTGGATCATATCTAGAGCTGTAGAACTTGAATTTAGATTTGCTTTAAATAGATGGAAAGCTATGACATAGGTCTAAAACTTTTATCGAAGGCAAGACTCAATTTTTTTGTTTGGAAGTCCAAATCTTAGCAACAACGTAAAAGTCCGAATCTGTCCTGCAGCCCAAACACTGTTCAGTGTCTGACCCATATCTCGAGTTCTAGAAGTCCAAATGATCTTAATTTTTTTTTTAGAAAGTTGAGGCAATTTGTTTTAAGTGGTTCCAATTATGATGTTATCAATGATGTTTTTGGCAGACAAGAGAAGATAAGGATTGTCACCAAGTCAAGAGTTGGCCACCTACTCAATAATTAGTCAACAAATTAATAGTTCTTAATTTTGGCCTATAAAAAGAGGTATTTTCCATGCATTTAGGTATCTTGGTTTCCAAATCAAGATCATGCTCTTGCTTTCTCTCTTTGTATTGCTTATATATTGCTTTCATTAATATCAAGTTTATGCCTTTCATTTCCTTTCCTTTACTTAGTTAACTTTTGTCTTATTTATATTCTTATCTTGTTTATTTATATTTTTCTCTTTTATTATGTTTAGCTAAGTTTATTATGTCAAGGTGAAAAGGTTACACTAATAGTGTAAGAATAAGTATAGTGTAAACTTAACATGGACTTTAATATTTGATACTAATATATTTTGTATTTGTTATAACACTTAATACTACAAATACTTGGCACTTTCATAGCCCATACTATATAGTATAACAGACACCTGTACTATGAAAGGAACTTGATTTGTTGTTAACATAAGTTATAATCATGAATGCCTGATAACATTTACAAGTATTAACATTATTAGAATTAGATAACTAATGTAATCATATTAACAATTTATAATCTGATTAGAACCTCCTTTGTGTGTGGTTTCCAATTGAATAATAAGAGTTTATAATATACTTGTTTGACATACCATTAATGGATCCTCTAACCTTGACATTTGTTGTTATCATTATTTAATCCTTACGTTAATCTTCCATCTCAAAGTTCTCGTGAACTTCTTCTTCGTATTCTTCTTCATTAATATTATTATTACCACTACTGTTGCTATTATTATTATTACTACTACTAATGTTGTTGTTGTTATTATTGTTATTATTACTACTAGTATTATTATTATTGTCGTTGTTTTATTGTCATTTATAATTTATACAATTAACCTCATTGTGGTTCGATCTCGGTCTTGTCGGGTTATTTATTACTTCGACACTATTGCACTTGGGAGAAGACATCAATCTTTTGATCAATTTATGTGACTCATGGAGGGATCAATTATAGGGATGAAAGATTGTAGTTGATCAATCAATTATTCAGCAGTAGCAGCAGAGATTAT
Organism: Populus euphratica; assembly: GCF_000495115.2. Classification (NCBI taxonomy): domain Eukaryota; kingdom Viridiplantae; phylum Streptophyta; class Magnoliopsida; order Malpighiales; family Salicaceae; genus Populus; species Populus euphratica. The sequence goes on along the minus strand of NW_011501122.1, from coordinate 45,716 downwards.
TGTCATGCTGAAGATGTTAGAAATTCTTGTTCCACAACATGATCAAGATAGATAACAACTTATCATAAAAACCATTAACATTGAGCAAATCTATAGGTTTATGGTGAATGTGAAGTTGGGCCAAAAAGCAAATTTAAAAGATCTCTTCCAATGTGCCAAGACCACTTGGTAAAGCAATGATGGCATCAACATGTTTAAACATTGTATTTATTCGATCAGATATTGTGAAGACCTGTAGTTCCTCCCCAATTGTTTTTCCAATGATGTCTCTTTTTGCTAAGGCTTTGGGGACAACCTCCAAAACTTGATTACCTCATAAAAATGCAGTTATTGATTCCCTATACTCTTAATGAATCTTTCTCTTAGCTAGCACCTAACCAATATGATTTGTTGATTTTGAAACTCTATTTCCTTCCCAGGACTGGATCCACCGAAAATATAAATATTTTTTATGTGATGACTTGAGAAACCTGTCATTTCTACACACGTTTATATCTGCTGAATATATGGGTTAAGCAGATATGAAGGGAAGGAAGAGAAGATTGTATAGATAAAAAATTAAAAATATAATCATACCAACTATATGTAGACAAGTTGGACTGTCTCTCTCTCTCTCTCTTAAAAAAACATGTATATACAAGCAATTATGAATGTGGCTCACATCTTTCCTTGATTTTACGTACAAGAACGACTTAAACATCTTCTATAGGTCGATGATAGGCTTCCTATCTAATTTTCTTAAAAACTAGTGAATGATTGTGCATCAAAAGTGTCATTAAGTCTCTTGTTTTACATATGTATTTATTGTTTTTATTTGGTTGTTTTTATAATAATTGATGTGTTTTTTAGTAATGAAGTTTGTTTTAATGTTTCGATAGGTTTTTGGAGCTTAAATGAATTAATTCACAAAATTCAACGTCGGAATTCAGAACAAAGAATTCAAGAGACATTTAGTTGAAGATTGAAGCAAATCTTGGTTCAAATAAGTGCTCCAAATTTGTCCCAAAAATCAATTCTATTCCAATTCTAGAAAAGAATATCATATGATTTATTTCAAGCCCAAACTTGCCTTATGTTGTGTGCAAACTTCAACCATTAAACACTCAAGGTTTCAATGTCAATCTTAGCCCAAATAATAAGTACATTTGTATACTTATTTTATGCTCAAATTCAGCCCAAAATCAGCCCAAAATCAGCCCTAAATCAACCCCAAATCAACCTTCAAATCAACCCAAACACAATCCATGATCTTACATGTCCACACAACAAATAACAATTGATTTATTTTGGGTAATCCATTGATCCAAGAAGGCAAGCACATGGATGGAAAGCTGGAGGGGATATTTTAACATTATTTTGGGTCAAAAAGAAGAAGGAGACACCTCATAAATGAGGAAGAAAAACGTGCACCAAAGTAGTTGTAAAGCTGTCTTGATTTGATTTTTCAGAACACCTTTCGGTGTTTTGCCTATAACTTTTGAATCAGGTATCCAAATGAGCTGTTCTTTAATGATCTGGAAAGGTGACAGAATTGTCTATAAATGTGTCTCTAATAGACTTCTCCAAAAAAAGCTTCTAAGAGGGTCGAATTGCTGTCCAAAGTTAGAGTCAGATTTGTGTTCGAATTTTTTCTGAAATTGTATTGTGTTCTTCTTTATAGATTTTGGTTCTTTAGTTTGTAAAACTTATTTTTTCAGTTGGATTCAAGTTCTTTCATGTTTATTGAAGTGTTCTTATATATAATCATGGTTGGCTAAACTCTTTCTTGGATCCAAATCAAGGATAATGGTGATTGAGGTGAGTTCTTTAGGATATGAATGAATCTTAATGTTTATCTTCTTATTTTCTTCATGAATGATTTATTATTGTAAAGAAATTTTAGAAATCATTTAGGTAATGTTATAATCTTGAATTTTTATGCACAAACTTTAGTTTTGGTATAGAGATTGCTTGATTCAATGTCTTACTTAATATGAAAGTACTTGTTCATTCTTAAGCAATAATCAATCTTCATCTTTCTAATCTTCATTGTAATATCTGCCGATCTAGTATCACCATCATTGAGATTAGGTTGAGTTATCTTATATATGTTGAAGAAATCACCAATACATCACCATTAAAATTGATTTGGACCAAGACTTACTTTTCTTGTCATTTAAAATCTATTTACATTTTTTTTATCTTTGAAAACAAATCCATCAATTATTTTCAACCAAGTTATTGTTAATTTAATTTCTCTTGAGTTTTTTTTTGTTACTTAGCTTAATTTCCAGATCTAGCTCTCTGTGGATATGACCTCGATCTTACTGAGTTAATTGCTACATCCCACACTCGTGCACTTGCGAGTTAAAACAAGCCGATCATAAAAAGCGGTCAAGCAATTTTGGCGCCGTTGCTGGGGAGCTAGCAAGAAAAGGTAACAAATTTAGATTTGATTATTGGAAAACTAAAAAAAATCATATAAAAAAATCAATTGGCTGGTTTTACCGCCTAAAAAAAAAAATTTACCTTAACGTTTCGGATACCGCCTTTTTATTCAAGCTTGTTATAATTATCTTTTAATGTTTATTGTTGTTAATAGTGTTTATTAGTTGGAGAGTGAATTTCTTAATTTGTTGTATTTTTATTTTTGAGCTATTACTTTTATTTGCAATTTTTTTTCTTTTTCTTTCCTTTCTTTTCATATTCATATAATTGTTATATTATTATTATTATTATTATTATTTTATCATGGCTAATGTTGAAGATGTAGAGGGTGAAGGGAGTGTTCAAGGTAATGGACCTCCACAATTCAATGATCAACCTAATTTTCGAACTCTTAGAGAGTATCTTCACCCAGCTAGACAAAGTACACCTTCGTGTATTATCTTACCTCTTAACCAACAAGCTTTCAATTTGAAACCGGGCATGATTCAACTTCTTCCCATATTTCATGGTATGGATTCTGAAAATCCATACATACACATTAAAGACTTTGAAGAGGTATGTAATACTTTTATTGATAGAACATGCACCGAGGAAACCATTCGGCTTAAATTGTTCCCATTCTCTCTAAAGGATAAAGCCAAGCTTTGGCTAAACTCGTTGCGTCCTAGGTCTATAGGTACATGGAGAGAAATGCAAGCTGAATTTTTGAAAAAATACTTCCCCACTCATAGGACAGCAGCCTTACAACGTCAAATGATGAATTTTTCTTGTAGTCCAAATGAGTCATTTCACCAAGCTTGGGAAAGGTTCAAAGACTTGTTAAATGCATGCCCTCACCATGGTTTTGAGATGTGGAGGTTAGTGAGTTTCTTTTATGACTCTCTTACCGCAGATTTTAAAAAGCTAGTGTCAAACATGTGTAATGGTGAGTTTTATGACAAAGAACCAAGTGAGGCCTTTGATTTTTTTGATCAATTGGCTGAAAACACAAAGCAATGGGAGACTTCTCTCCCAGTTCATGTTGAGTCTAGAAACACTATTTCTCATTCAAGTGGGAAGTTTCAATTGAAAGAGACTGATGACCTCAATGCTAGATTAGCCTCATTCGCTAGGAAAGTAGAGTCTCTTGAGATTAAAAAAGTGCATGTCATAAGTGAACAACAAGAGGAAAGTTGTGTTATTTGTGAAAGCAAAGGGCATAGGACAACTGAATGTCCTACCATTCCAGCCTTCAAGGAAGTGCTATATGGCCAAACTTCTGATTCAAGTAATGTTAGAAAGCCATTTCCAAACCAAGTAGGCAATCCCTACTCTGAGACCTATAATCCTGGATGGAGGAACCACCCAAATTTTGGATGGAGAAATGAGGGCTCTTCAGTGCCTCAAACATTTCAACCTCCACCCCAACCATTTCATGCTCCCATACATAACACATACCAACCACCTCATAAGAGATCCTTAGAGGATACTCTTCAACAATTCATGCAAACGCAAGGAGGAATCAACAACCAAGTTTACAAATTCCAAGACCAGACCAATAGGACCTTAGATGACATTTGAAGTCAACTAACTAAGTTGACTCAATCACTAAGCATTCAAGAGAAGGGAAAAATCCCAGCTCAACCAATGCCCAATCCTAGAGGTCAGGTACACATGAGTGAATCCTCACCTAGTGAACCTTCAAACCATGAACAAGTCCAAGCCATCACTACCCTTAGAAGTGGAAAGATTGTTGACAAAGGTGTAGGTTTTAGGATTCCTAAAGGTATTGTGGAGGAGAAATCTAGGGAAAGTGAAGAGGGAATCAAAACACAAGTGACAAATGAGAGTTTGAGAGATAAAGAAGGTGAGCTAAATGAGAAAGAGATGAGTGAGAAAGGAGATGATTCAAGAAAAATTGAAGTCAAAGTGAGTGACTTAGAATTTGTTCCTAGAGCACCATTTCCACAAAGGTTAGGGAAACCTAAGCAAGATCTTATGAACTTAGAAATCTATGAGTTGTTCAAACAAGTGAAAGTCAATATTTCACTCCTTGATGCAATTAAACAAGTTCCATCTTATGTAAAGTTTCTTAAGGATTTATGCACAGTCAAAAGGAGATTGAATGTGAAAGAAAGAGCCTTTCTAACTGAACATGCTAGTGCCATCATCCAGTTTAAGACTCCTCCCAAATACAAAGATCCTGGTTATCCTACCATTTCATGCATTATTGGAAGTCATAAGATAGATCAAGCTTTGTTGGATTTAGGAGCAAGTGTGAATTTAATACCCTACACTGTTTACGAATAATTAGGTTTAGGAGAAATCAAGCCTACTCGAATCACCCTTCAATTAGCTGATAAGTTAATCAAGATTCCCAGGGGTATCGTTGAGGATGTGTTGGTCCAAGTAGATAAATTCTACTTTCCTGTTGATTTTGTAGTATTAGACACCGCACCAATTTAAGGTTCTAATGCCCCCATCCCAGTCATCTTAGGGAGACCTTTCCTAGCTACATCCAATGCCTTAATTAACTGTAGGAATGGGGTGATGAAATTGTCTTTTGGGAATATGACTGTGGAGATGAACATATTCAATGTCTCCAAACAAATCGGGGAACATGAGGACATTAGAGAGGTAGATTTCATCCAAACAGTTTGTTAAGAACACTTTGAGAGAGTGTGGATCAAGGATCCATTGGAGAGAACTTTAATTCATGATGAAAGATTTTGTTCTTTGGAAAGTGTTGATGAGGAAGTAAGAGAACTCGAGACTTATCTAGATCCAATACCTATTATGTCAATAGGTCAATGGACCCCATCATTTGAGCCTTTGATTTCACCCCAAGTGAAAGTTGAGGAATCTCTTGTCCAGCCTGATAAACTAGAAAGGAAGCCTTTACCGAGTGATCTTAAGTATGCATTTCTAGGGGAAGATGAATCATATCCTATTGTGATCTCATCAAAACTTAGCATAGAGCAAGAACACAAACTTTTGAGAGTGGTGAGAAAACACAAGAAAGCAATTGGGTGGAAAATTACTGACTTGAAAGGAAGTAGCCCTCTTTTATGTACACATAGAATCTATCTTGAAGAAGAGGCTAAATCTGTGAGGCAAATGCAAAGACGATTGAACCCAAACATGAAGGAAGTAGTGAGAGGTGAAGTGCTTAAGCTACTTGATGCAGGTATCATTTACCCTATTGCAAACTCAAAATGGGTTAGTCCAACCCAAGTTGTCCCAAAAAAATCTAGAGTCACGGTAGTGAAGAATGAAAATAATGAGCTGGTACCAACTAGAATCCAAACTGGATGGCGTATGTGCATTGATTATCGTAAATTGAACATGGTGACTAGGAAGGACCATTTTCCGCTTCCATTTTTAGATCAAGTGCCTGAAAGAGTAGCTGGAAGAGCTTTCTATTGTTTTCTGGATGGATACTCAGGTTACAACCAAATTGAGATTTCTTTAGAAGACCAAGAAAAAACCACTTTCACTTGTCCTTTTGGTACTTATGCTTATAGAAGAATGCCATTTGGTTTGTGTAATGCACCAGCCACTTTTCAAAGGTGTATGATGAGTATCTTTAGTGACATGGTGGAAAATTTTTTGGAAGTTTTCATGGATGATTTTTCAGTTTATGGGGATTCTTATGAGTTGTGTCTAATGAATCTAGAAAAAGTTCTTGAAAGGTGTGAAGAGAGCAATCTTGTACTCAATTGGGAGAAGTGTCATTTTATGGTGACACATGGCATTGTTTTAGGTCACATTGTCTCTTCAAAAGGGATAGAGGTAGATAAGTCAAAAGTGGAAGTCATTCAAAAATTAACTACTCCTAAGACTGTGAAAGATGTGAGATCCTTTTTAGGACATGCTGGTTTTTATCGAAGATTCATTCATTCTTTTACTACCATTGCCAAACCATTATGTAACTTGTTGTCACAAGATGTCCCATTTGATTGGACATCAAAATGTCAAGAAGCTTTTGAAAAGCTTAAAGGGTTGTTGACAACTGCACCAATCATACAAGCTCCTGATTGGTCTTTACCATTTGAACTGATGTGTGATGCTAGTGATTTTGTGGTTGGGGCTGTTTTAGGGCAAAGAAAAGACAAGAAACCTCATGTCATATATTATGCTAGCAAGACTTTGAATGATGCTCAATTGAATTACACTACAACTGAAAAAGAACTCTTAGCTGTGGTCTTTGCATTAGACAAGTTTAGGTCTTATTTGGTTTGATCTCTTGTTATTGTTTTCACTGATCATGCAGCATTGAAATATTTGCTCACAAAACAAGATGCCAAACCACGTTTGATTCGATGGATCCTCCTACTCCAAGAGTTTAACATTGAAATTCGAGATAAAAAGGGAGTAGAGAATGTAGTAGCTGATCATTTGTCTCGTCTTTCAAGCTATAAGACCATAATTGATGAATCTCCAATAAATGAACTCTTTGCTGATGAAAATTTATTTTGTGCAGGTACTGCCTCTTACATTGGTTCTCCATGGTATGCTGACATAGCAAATTACCTAGCCACAAGTCAAATTCCTTCTCATTGGTCTAAACATGACAAACAAAAATTCTTGTGCAATGTGCGCACCTTTTTTTGGGATGACCCCTACCTATTTAAATATTGTCCTGACCAAATTATTAGGCGGTGCATCCCTGATCATGAAATTCCAAGGGTCATTAATTTTTGTCATGCATTAGCCTATGGTGGGCATTTCTCTTCCAAGAAAACCATTGCCAAAATCTTGCAGTGTGGTTTTTATTGGCCTACCATGTTTAAAGATGTTCATGCCTTTTGTGCTGCATGTGACCGATGCCAACGACTAGGTAGCCTCACTAGGCGTAACATGATGCCCCTTAACCCCATCCTTGTTTTGGAAATATTTGATTGTTGGGGGATTGATTTCATGGGATCTTTTCCAAGTTCATTTGGTTACCAATTCATCCTTGTAGCTGTTGATTATGTGTCTAAATGGGTGGAGGCCATTGCATCTCGAACCAATGACCATCGAGTTGTGGTCAAATTCTTGAAAGAAAATATTTTCTCTCGTTTTGGCATGCCTCGGGCTATGATTAGTGATGGGGGAAAACATTTTTGTAACAAGCCCGTTGGGATTTTGATGAGAAAATATGGTGTAATTCACAAGGTCAGTACCCCCTATCACCCACAGACTAGTGGCCAAGTTGAGTTGGCAAATAGGGAGATCAAGAACATTTTAGAGAAAACAGTCAATCCAAACCATAAAGATTGGTCCCTACGACTAGTTGATGCTTTGTGGGCATATCGCACTGCTTATAAGACCTCTTTAGGAATGTCTCCTTATAGGCTAGTTTATGGAAAGCCTTGTCATCTCCCTGTTGAGATTGAGCACCGTGCATATTGGGCCATTTGGCAATTTAATGACAATGAAAACGAGGTTGGCAAAAATAGAAAGCTTCAATTGGATGAATTAGAGGAGTTGAGAAATGATGCATTTGAAAATGCAAAAATTTCAAAACATAAGATGAAAACTTTGCATGATAAACATATTCTTAGAAAATCCTTTCATGTTGGTCAAAAGGTTCTCTTGTATAATTCACGATTACATCTCTTTCCTGGGAAGTTGAGGACAAAATGGACTGGTCCATTTGTGATTAAATCCATCTCTGAGCATGGTGCATTTGAGGTAGAAAATCCCAAGAATGGAAATATTTTCAAAGTAAATGGTCATTGATTGAAACCTTATCTTGAAAATGTTGTGGCTGAAGTTGAGACATTGGATCTTCAAGATCCAATACCATTGTAGTATTAGAAGTAATGAGTTTTTATTTTTATTTTATTTTTATTTTTATTATTCATTTTTATTATTTTTTCTTCTTTCTTCCATCTCTTATATTTTCGTGTTCATGCATTCGGGACAATGCATTATTTTAAGTTGGGGGGTGTGAGGTTCTTTATTTTCAAAAAAAAAAAATCAATGTTTTCTTTTAGTTGTGATATGCAGGTTAAAAAAAAAATCAAGCAAGAAGTCAGCTCATGCCCAATTCAATCAGACATTCATCCTTGAAAACAGAAGGGGAGTAACAATTTTCTAATCTTTATACTTTTCTTCTCTTTCTCTTTTACATTAAGGATAATGTAAAACTTAATTTTAGATATTTCATTATGTTGAATGCTTGAGATAACCATGCTTGTAAAAAAAAAAAAAAAAAACTTGCATTCGTATGTGAATGAGACTTGTTTAGGATCATCATTACATTTTTGGATTCATTATTATGTTGAACATTGCATACTTTAATTTGGGATAGATAATATCTTATAAAGCAAGATATAACATACTTTTTTTTAAGATTACTGAAATACATCTTTCCTTGTAAAAGTTGTGTGAGTTGTGTGATTATCCATGAAAGATGAGTATGATGCTTTACTTGTGATTATCCCTTTTGATCTAGTCCTAAACAAGGTTTAAGTAAATAGAGTAATAATTATTACACGAATAAATAAATAAATGTGTACAAAGTTCTATCTACTCCAATGTTTTGAGTTGCTTAGTAACTAGGGGTATTCATCACAAATGTTTATCTTTACGTCAAACGGCAGCTTAAAATATGAGTATGCAAAGCACTTTAAGTTTGTGACTTTGTGAGTAACCGGGTGCATTCATCACAAATGTTTGTATTCGCGTCAAAAGGGAAGTGACTACTTAAAGACAAAAAAATAAATCATATCTTCAAAAAAAAAAAAACAAAGAAAGAAAAAAGAAAGAAAGAAAATATATAGATATTTCTCTAGTTTGCTACCTTGTTTGTGTTGGTGAGAAGGGAAGATTACAAGTTGAGTTTTCGTATGAATCAATTATGTTGGTTGCACGATAAATACGACTGAATTTGGAAATTTTGTATGGATGTTTGATTTAGAGAATGTGAGTATGCTTATTTTTCTTTATTTGCTATTGTGTACACTAAGTTAAAGATACCAATGTTTGCATGATAGGTCCTTCAAGTGTGATGAATCGAGCCTAATTATGGTTGTTATTATTATTATTTTTATTTTAAAGGTTTTATGTTTTGTTTTGCTTGAGGACTAGCAAAATCTAAGTTGGGGGGTGTGATTGTGCATCAAAAGTGTCATTAAGTCTCTTGTTTTACATATGTATTTATTGTTTTTATTTGGTTGTTTTTATAATAATTGATGTGTTTTTTAGTAATGAAGTTTGTTTTAATGTTTCGATAGGTTTTTGGAGCTTAAATGAATTAATTCACAAAATTCAACGTCGGAATTCAGAACAAAGAATTGAAGAGACATTTAGTTGAAGATTGAAGCAAATCTTGGTTCAAATAAGTGCTCCAAATTTGTCCCAAAAATCAATTCTATTCCAATTCTAGAAAAGAATATCATATGATTTATTTCAAGCCCAAACTTGCCTTATGTTGTGTGCAAACTTCAACCATTAAACACTCAAGGTTTCAATGTCAATCTTAGCCCAAATAATAAGTACATTTGTATACTTATTTGATGCTCAAATTCAGCCCAAAATCAGCCCTAAATCAGCCCTAAATCAACCCCAAATCAACCTTCAAATCAACCCAAACACAATCCATGATCTTACATGTCCACACAACAAATAACAATTGATTTATTTTGGGTAATCCATTGATCCAAGAAGGCAAGCACATGGATGAAAAGCTGGAGGGGATATTTTAACATTATTTTGGGTCAAAAAGAAGAAGGAGACACCTCATAAATGAGGAAGAAAAACGTGCACCAAAGTAGTTGTAAAGCTGTCTTGATTTGATTTTTCAGAACACCTTTCGGTGTTTCGCCCATAACTTTTGACTCAGGTGTTCAAATGAGCTGTTATTTAATGATCTGGAAAGGTGACAGAATTGCCTATAAATATGTCTCTAATAGACTTCTCCAAAAAAAAGCTTCTAAGAGGGTCGAATTGCTGTCCAAAGTTAGAGTCAGATTTGTGTCCGAATTTTTTCTGAAATTGTATTGTGTTCTTCTTTATAGATTTCGGTTCTTTAGTTTGTAAAACTTATTTTTTCAGTTGGATTCAAGTTCTTTCATGTTTATTGAAGTGTTCTTATATATAATCATGGTTGGCTAAACTCTTTCTTGGATCCAAATCAAGGATAATGGTGATTGAGGTGAGTTCTTTAGGATATGAATGAATCTTAATGTTTATCTTCTTATTTTCTTCATGAATGATTTATTATTGTAAAGAAATTTTAGAAATCATTTAGGTAATGTTATAATCTTGAATTTTTATGCACAAACTTTAGTTTTGGTATAGAGATTGCTTGATTCAATGTCTTACTTAATATGAAAGTACTTGTTCATTCTTAAGCAATAATCAATCTTCATCTTTCTAATCTTCATTGTAATATCTTCCGCTCTAATATCACCATCATTGAGATTAGGTTGAGTTATCTTATATATGTTGAAGAAATCACCAATACATCACCATTAAAATTGATTTGGACCAAGACTTACTTTTCTTGTCATTTAAAATCTATTTACATTTTTTTTATCTTTGAAAACAAATCCATCAATTATTTTCAACCAAGTTATTGTTAATTTAATTTCTCTTGAGTTTTTTTTTGTTACTTAGCTTAATTTCCAGATCTAGCTCTCTGTGGATATGACCTCGATCTTACCGAGTTAATTGCTACATCGCACACTCGTGCACTTGCGAGTTAAAACAAGCCGATTATAAAAAGCGGTCAAGCAGTGAACATAGTCATTTTTTTGTTAGATTCCCAAGACTATATTACACATGTTCTTTATGAAAATAGGGTATAAGTCATGAATTGCACGATACATATATCCACTATGATTAGACTTAAAAGTTAATAAAAAATTATCTAAAGACTTTATGTTTTGAAATAAATCTCACATTTTGACAATTTTCATAGGTTTTGCATAATACATGTGAGTCCTTGAACATGGTGGGCTAGTAAAATTCACTTTTTAAAATTTATACAATTTGTTTTTTAACAAGAAATGATCTCCACATGCCTTAGAGTGACAAAATTTAATGACACTACTTACTTTATTATCGAGAATGCATTTTTGAAATATTTGAATAAATAAGGGTCATCCCAATAAGTAAGGTGTCAGTTACACCATATAATTTGGGCTATGAAAATGACAAGTATTTATTGTACCAAGTATTATACAACATAAATCTAGATTAGTCATTTAACAAGCAAAGTATTAAAAGTGAACAATATAACAAATACAAAACATGTTAGTATCAAACATTAAGGTCCATGTTGAGTTTACACTATACTTATTCTTACACCATTAATGTAACCTTTTCACCTTGACATAATAAACTTAACAAAACATAATAAAAGAAAGAAAAATAAATAAACAAAATAAGAACATAAATAAAATAAAAGTTAACTAAGTAAATGAAAGGCATAAACTTGATATTAATGAAAGCAAAACATAAGCAAATACAAAGAGAGAAAGGAAAAGCATGGTATTGATCTAAAAACTAAGATACCTAAATGCATGGCAAATACCTTCTTTTATAGGCCAAAAGTAAAAAATATAGATTTGATGACTAATTAATTAGTAGAGTACCAACTCTTGACTTCATGACAATCCTTATCTTACCTTGTTTGCCAAAAACATCATTGATAATGTCAGAATTGGAACCACTTGAACATGAAAGTTTTAGGAAATTGTCTTAGCTTTCTAGGAAAAAAAAATTGAGGCCATTTGGACTTCTAGAACTTCAGATATGGGCCAAACACTGAACAATGTTCAGGCTGCGGGACAAATTTAGACTTCTTTGTTGTTGCTACAATTTAGACTTGAAAATGACCTTTTTAAATCTTGGGCTCCATGAAAGTTGTAGGCCTATGTCTTACCTTTTCATCCATATAAAGTAGACTTAAATTCGAGATTTACAGCTCCAGATATGACCCAATTACTGAACAGTATTCTAGTTTGGACTACACCAGCTTCTCTTTTCTAAGTATGGCCATCTCTTTGTCCTTTCAATTTCAGTTCTTAAACTTATCAATCAATCCTTTTATTTATGTGATAGGCCTGTATTTAAAATGAATATTACCTTAAATTAAAGGTATCTTACATTATTAGATACATTATTATAAAATATGCTTTAGTTAAGTAGTTATTGATATTTCAAGTGAAAAATAATGATATAAAACCTTAATAAAAATGTACTTTTAAGTACTAATCACACCCCCCAACCAGCTTATTACTAGTCCCTAGTAATCAAAACATTAAAATAGAAAACAATTTGCAAATTCCACAAAGCAAGGTATTTATCATTCAACTTCTATTAATCTATCTAGATAAACAAACTCTAATTAAATTATATATTTGCTCAATACCTCTTAAAGAAGATATTAATAAACCTTGTTTTTGTGCTTAATATATCAACATATAGTTACGGGGCTTTATTTGGAAGAAAATAAAATTTTTGTTCTTATGTTTAAAGTTAACTTCTTTAGGTTGAGATTTGTTTTTTTTTTAAATATATATACATTTAACTTAAAACATAATGCATCTTTAACCCATGTAACGAGTTTTTGGGTAATAACTCCCAGACCAATTCGTCTTAGGGCATTAGGTGTTGATACACTCCTACGAGTTTAGTAACTTGGGTTGTAGATACTAATACGTAGATAGTGCAATGTTTGATTCCCTTAAGCTTTTCTTCTCAACCCATGTAACAAGCCTTGAGCCAATAGCTCCCAAATCAGTTGACTTTAGGGTATTAGGTGTTAAAACACCCCTTCAGGTTTAATTGCATAGGTTAGCGAGGCTACGAAACTAAACTTATCTATATTTTTATTATCATCATTTTTTTTTTGCTATTTTTTTTTTCAAATTATATACTATCCCTTTGCTTTAGCTGTTACTTTTAACAAAAAAACATAAATAATGTAATAATCCAATGTGGAACCCATAATCATATGTTAAAGTGTGTGTGTTGATTAGTACTTAAAAGTGCATTTTCATCAAGGTTTTATATCATCATTTTGCACTTGAAGTATCAACAACTCCTTAACTAAAACATGTTTTATAATAATGTATCTAATAATATAAGATACCTATAATTTGTGGTAAATGTCTATTTTTAATGCAGGCCTATCACATAAATGAAAGGATTGATTGATGACTTTAAGAACTTAAATTGCAAGGATAAAGAGATGGCCAAACTTAGAAAAGAGATGTCGGTGCAATCCAAACTGGAACACTGTTCGGTAATTGGGTCATATCTAGAGCTATATATCTCAGATTTAGGTCCAATTTATATGGATGGAAAGGTAAGACATAGGCCTACAACTTTCATATGGAGCCCAAGATCTAAAAAGGCCATTATCAAGTCCAAATTGTAGCAACAACAAAGAAGCCCGAATCTGTCTTCCAGCCCGAGCACTGTTCGGTATTTTGGCCATATCTGGAGTTCTAGAAGTCCAAATGAGCTGAATTTTTTACACAAGAAAGCTGAGACAATTGCCTACAACTTTCATGTTTGCACCTGGCTCCAGTTTTGACGTTATCAATGACGTTTTGGGCAGACAAGAGAAGATAAGGATTGTCACCAAGTCAAAAGTTGGTCACCCACTTATCAATTAGTCATCAAATCAATAGTTCCCAATTTTGGCCTATAAAAGGAGGCATTTGCCATGCATTTAGGCATCTTGGTTTCCAGATCAAGATCATTCTCTTCCTTTCTCTCTTTGTATTTTTTATGCTTTGTTTTCATTAATATTAAGTTTATGCCTTTCATTTCCTTTCCTTTACTTAGTTAACTTTTATGTTCTTATTTTGTTTATCTATTTTGCTTTCTTTCATTATGTCTAGCTAAGTTAGTTATGTCAAGGTGAAAAGGTTACACTAATGGTGTAAGAATAAGTATAATGTAAACTTAATATGGACTTTAATGTTTGGTACTAACATGTTTTATATTTGTTATCTTGTTCACTCTTTAATACTTTGCTTGTTAAATGATTAATCTTGATTTATGTTGTATAACATTTGGTACAACAAATGCTTGGCACTTTCATAGCCCATAATGTATGGTATAACCGACACCTGAGCTATGAAAGGAACTTGATTTGTTGTTAACATAAGTTATAATTATGAATGCTTGACGAGATTTACAAGTATTAGCATTAATTGAATAAGATGACTAATGTAATCATGTTAACAATATATAATCTGATTGGAACCTCCTTTGTGTGTGGTTTCCAATTCAATAATAAGAGTTTATATTATACTTGTTTGACATACCATTACTGGAATCTCTAACCTTGACATTTGTTCTTATCATTGTTTAATCTTTACATTAATATTCCATCTTAAAGTTCTCATCATCTTTTTCTTCTTCTCTTTCTTTAATATTATTATTATTATTATTACTACCACTACTACTACTACTACTACTACTACTACTACTACTACTACTACTATTATTATTATTATTATTATTATTATTATTATTATTATTGTTATTATTATTATTGTTGTTGTTGTTGTTGTTATTCTTATTGTTGTTGTATTATTGTTATTTATAATTTGTACAAATAACCTCCCTGTGGTTCGACCCCGGTCTTGCCGGGTTATTTATTACTTCGACACTCCTGCACTTGGGAGAAGACATCAATCTTTTAGTCGTGTCAAGTTTTTGACGTCGTTGCCGGGGAGGTAAGTTTTTGTATAAATTATAATATTTATTTTATTTTCTCTTTTCACTTTTCTTGTATATAACTTTGTTTCTTGTCTCTTATTTCTTCTTTTGTTTTCTTTTTCCTTTTATTCTATTCCTACACGTGCATGAGAGTGTGGTCACGTACATCAAGTGGTAGACTTTGTAGGGTATCCTCATCATTTTCAGAAAATATGGCCGAAGAAGATAATCAATCACTTCATAATGAGAATAATGAGAATAACCGTGCTAGAACACTTACAGACCGTAATGAGAATAACCGTGCTAGAACACTTAGAGACCACATGAATCCCACAAGAACAAGTGCACCATCATGCATAGTTTTTCCTCCCGATGCATCTCATTTTAAATTTGAGCCAGGTATTATTCAACTTTTACCTTCTTTTCATGGCTTAGAATTGGAAAATCCATACTTGCATTTAAGGGAATTTGAGGGTTTGCAACACATATAATAATTTAAATTGTAGCATGAACACCATCAGATTAAAGCTTTTTCCTTTTTCATTAAAAGATAAAGCTAAAATATGGCTACAAAATTTAAGACCAGGATCCATTCGTGCTTGGGATGAAATGCAACAACAGTTTTTAAAAAAGTTTTTCCCATCTCATAGAACAAACTCTTTCAAAAGACAAATCACCACTTTCACTCAAAAACTGTGAGAAACGTCTTACCAATGTTGGGATAGATATCGAGACTTGCTTAGTACTTGCCCTCATCATGGTTTTGAAACATGGAGATTAGTTTCACATTTCTATGAAGGGTTAACACCTAAAAATAGGCAAATGGTTGAAGATAAAGATAAAGACCCTGATGAAGCAATAGAGTACTTAGACTTGTTATCTGAAAATGCTCAAAATTGGGACACCGTGGGTACTTATGAGGCACCGAGTAAAAATCAACCTCATACATCTAGTGGAGGTATGTACAACCTTAGGGAAGATCATGACCTTCAAGCCAAGTTTGCATCTTTAGCTAGAAAAGTTGAGGCACTAAAATTGAAAAAGAGTGGTCAATTAAAATCTGTTGACAACATTGTGTGTCAAATCTGTGAAACAAATGAACACTCAACCAATGATTGTCCAACCTTGCCATCTTTTAAGGAATGTCTCCATGAATAAGCCCATGCTTTAAACAGTTTCCAAAGGGCCAACCACAACCCATACTCCCAAACATACAACCCTGGTTGGAGAAATCACCCAAATTTCAGTTGGAAGAGTGAGAACAACAATGCACAAACTTCACAACCACCGTTTCAAGCACACCACAATTTCCAAAATTCTCATGGATATGCACCTCCTTATGCTCCACCTCCTAGAAGAAATCTTAAGGAAACATTGCATGCATTCATTGAAAAGCAAGAGACAATCAATACTCAACTTGCTCAAAACATGACAGATTTTAAAGATACTCTTGCAAAATTAACATCTGCTCTCAGTTTCCAAGAGAAAGGTAAGTTTCCATCTCAACCACAACAAAATCCCAAGGGGCAATACAATGCAAATGCAAGTAGTTTCAGAAGCCAACACATGGATCAAGTCAAATCAGTCACTACTCTGCGCAATGGTAAGGTTATTGAAAAACCCTCTCTTGAACCTTATGAGAAAGATGATGAGTCAATCTCTGAGGGTAAGGAAGGGGTTGAATCTGAAAATTGCAAAGAAACGACTGATTCACCACCAGCACTTCCATTTCCTCATGCCATGACTAAACAAAGGAAAGTCAATCACAACTCTGAAATTTTTGAAATTTTCAAACAGGTAAGGATCAATATACCTTTACTGGATGCTATTAAACAAGTTCCTTCCTATGCTAAATTTTTAAAAGATCTATGCACTGTGAAGAGGAAACTGAATGTGAAAAAGAAAGCCTTTTTAGCTGAACAAGTAAGTGCTATTCTTCAAAACAATAATGCTTTGAAATATAAAGACCCTGGTTGTCCTACAATTTCTTGCTTTATTGGAGAGCATAAAATTGAAAGAGCCTTACTTGATCTCGATGCTAGTGTGAATTTACTTCCATATTCAGTTTTTCAGAGTCTCAATCTAGGTGAGTTAAAACCAACTTCTATATCTCTTTTACTTGCCGATAGATCTGTAAAAGTGCCTAGAGGAATAATTGAAGATGTGTTAGTACAAGTTGATAAATTCATTTATCTTGTAGATTTTATTGTCTTGGACACACAACCTGTTGAAGCATGTAATTCATTTCCTGTTATTTTAGGATGTCCATTTCTTGCAACCTCTAATGCATTGATTAATTGTAGGAATGGATTGATGAAGCTATCATTTGGAGACATGACATTGGAGATGAATATTTTCAACATTTGCAAGCAACCTAGAGATGATAATGATTTACAAGAAGTAGATCATATTGACGAATTAATTTATGATCAACTTGAATCTACTTTACGTAAAAATGAGTTAGATGAATCTGAAGATTTGCAAATGATTTATTCTAAGAAAGAAATCACGGATGAAAAAAGCACAGAAAATGTTGATGCGAATCTTTTGTCAACAACGACAACAGATTTGACATCTGACATTACACCAATCGATGATTACTTTCCTAACAAATCCTTACTTTCTCTTAGTCCAATGCCTTGGTATGATAAAAATATTAATTTTCTTGCTTTAGGAGATTTGCCAGTTGATTGGAGTAATCAAGACAAAGAAAAGTTTTTGAATGAAGTGAAGAATTTTTATTGTGATGACCCTAACTTATTCAAATATTGTCCTGATCAAATATTTCAAAGATTCATTCCCGACAATGAGGTAAGTAGTGTCATTAAACTTTGTCATTTTGAAGCATGTGGAAGTTATTTCTCGTCAAAAAAGACAGCTACAAAAATATTTCAAAATGGATTTTATTGGACCACCATGTTTAAGGACACGTATGCATTTTGCAAAACTTGTGAAAACTGTCAAAAGATTAATACTGGTCAAAAAGTTTTGTTTTATAATTCTCAACTCTATGCATTACCTAGAGAGCTAAGATCAAGATGGAGCAATCCTTATGGGGCCTATGATATTGAGAATTCAATGAATGACAATGATCTTAAGGAAAATGGATATCGTTTGAAAGCTTACTTTGATAAGTTTCCTAGTGAAAATGAATCAACTAGTTAGAATGATCTTGTAGATAAAGGTTGATTATTTTATTTTTCTCACATTGTTTTTGTGTTTCTTTTTGAGTAATTTTTGCTAGTTTCTCTCACCCGATTAAATGGCGGATAACGGTACTCCGTGACTTAAGTCGGTTCTTTCATTTCCCGCAATAGCTGATATCTGTGTATATATTTGTGCAATTCTTTGAATCTCTCTTCCAATTCTCATTTAAAAATGGACACTAATCTTAAAAAATTGAAAAAGTATTTTCCCGCTCTGCCTCAGAATGCGATTACAAAAATTTACCGTGCTAGATGTGCAAGATTGAGATTGTTAATGAATCATGGAATTCCTGAAGATATTCGCTGGTTGATTGAAGCAAAGGTCCGATTATCACGTGAGTCCTCTAATTCCTTCATTTCACACATGCCTGGAACAGGTAAAAGCACTTTTGCAAAGAAACATCGTGCAAAACGACTAGAAGTCTGTCATCGATGTGCTAGATGGACTTGTAATACACAATGTCGTTCTTTAGGAATGGTATCTATAAACCGTGAAGATAAAATACAATTCATTAAGGATGTCCTGAGTAAGGAGTCTTTAGGTAATCTTCTATTGACTCTTGAGACGCATCCTAGTGGAGATGTGCATCATGCCATTCATGATTTATGGCCACTATTTCATAAAGAACATGATCGACTTAGTCTTGGGAATCTGACTAAAAAAGACCCTGTTTGCCAGTTTTTAAGAAAACTGGATGGGAAGCCTATCCCCGACCCATAGAGTGCGTTTAAGCTGTTCTTGGACGTAAAACCAAGGGAAGATATGAGCCACAATCCCAACTACCTGTACATACACATGCTTTTTCAAAAGTAAATAAATAAATAAATAAAAAGAGAGAGAGAGAGTGAGACTCCAACTGGCCTATATATAGGTGGTATGATTGCCTTTCTAATTTCTCATCTATAAAACCCTCTCTTCCTTCCTTTCATTTCTACTCAACCCATACATTCAACAAATACAGAAGTGTGTAGAAATGGCAAGTTCCTCAGGTCATCATATAAGAAATATTTGTGTTTTCGGTGGATCTAGTCCTGGAAAAGAAAAGAAGTTTTTAGAATCATTTAGTGTATGGGGAGGCAGTCTTGGGTTAATGGGAGGTGTGTCAATAGCTACATTTTTAGAAGGTAGTCAGGTTTTGGGGGTCGTCCCCGAAGCTTTAGCATAAGGGGACATCATTGGAAAAACAATTGGAGAGGAACTTCAGGTCTCCACAATGTCTGCTCGAATGAATGCAATGTTTAACCATGCTAATGCCTTCATTGGTTTACCAGGTGGTCTAGGTACATTGGAAGAGATCTTTCATATTTCCTCTTGGGCTCAACTGCACATTCACCATAAACCCATAGGTTTGTTAAATTTTAATGGTTATTATGATAAGTTGTTGTCTTTTCTTGATCATGCTGTGGAACAAGAATTTCTAACATCTTCTGCACGACAAATCATAATCTCTGTTGCTACTGTTGAACAATTAATTGACCAACTACAATCTTTCATTCTTGTGATTGATCCTTCCATGAGTCGCATAAGTTGGTCATCTAAGGAAAGTACATTCACCATAAACCCATAGGTTTGTTAATGTAAAAAGCTTAGATTGGATTTGAGCCTTCATTTGTGAATTTTTGTGTCTTTTGGTTTTATTATTGTGTTTTGTTATTTCTTATTTTTGTTTCAGTGTGTTTCAAGTTTGTCGGTGTTCGTTATTTCAGGTGATATCTTCTATACTGTATCTTTCTACCTTTAAACATTAAGGACAATGTCTCATTTTGGTTGGGGGGAGAGGGTAGTATTTGAAAAAAAAAATTTTTTTTTTCATTTCATAAAGCATATGCATAATTGTTGTTACTAGGATGGCAGAGTAAAGGAGCTCTTTTGTTATAGTGACTCTTGAGACGCATCTTAGTAACCATTCTTAACAAGGTCTATTATAATACTTCTTGAAATATTCAGGTTTACAAACTCTCGTATTGTTATCACTTAATTCTGCTCATATACTTATTTAACATGTATTCTTAAACCTTAATTTACACACACACACTTTAACATATGATTGTGGGTTGCATATTGGATTATTACATTATTTATGTTCTTTTGTTAAAGGTAACAACTAAGGGAAAAGGATTGTATATAATTAAAAAAAATTAAAAAAATGATAATAAAAATGTAGATAAATTTCGTTTCGTAGCATCCCTAACCTAAATAATTAAGCCGAAGGGGTGTTTTAACACCTAATACCCTAAAGTCAACTGACTTGAGAGCTATTGGCCCAATCCTAAAGTCAACTGACTTGGGAGCTATTGGCCCAACGCTTGTTACATGGGTTGAGGAGAAAAGCTTAAGGGAATCAAACATTGCACTATCTACATATCAATATCTGCGACCCGAGTTACTAAGCTCGTAGGGGTGTCTTACCACCTAATGCCCTAAGACCAACTAGTTTGGGAGTCATTAGCCGAAAGCTCGTTACATGGGTTAAAGATGCATGGTGTTTTTAAATTATATGTATATATATTTAAAACAAAAGGAAGAAAAAAAAAGACAAAAACAATAATCCCAACCCAAGGAAATTAAGCCAACCCAAGGAAGTTAACCTTAAACATTAGAACAAAAATTTTGTTTTCTTCCAAGAAAAGCCCCATAATTATGTGTTGATACATTGAGCACAAAAGAAAGGTTTACGAATATCTTGTTAAGAGGTATTGAGCAGATATATAAATTTAATGAGAGTTTGTTTATCTGGATAGATTAATGGAAGTTAAATGATGAATACCTTGCTTTGTGGAATTTGCAAATTATTTTTTTATTTTAACGCTTTGATTACTAGGGACTAGTAATAAGCTGGTTGGGGGGTGTGATTAGTACTTAAAAGTGCATTTTCATCAAGGTTTTATATCATCATTTTGCACTTGAAGTATCAATAACTCCTTAACTAAAACATGTTTTATAATAATGTATCTAATAATATAAGATACCTATAATTTATGGTAAATGTCTATTTTTAATGCAGGCCTATCACATAAATGAAAGGATTGATTGATGAATTTACGAATTGAAATTGAAAGGACAAAGAGATGGCTAAACTCCGAAAAGAGATGTCGGTGCAATCCAAACCAGAATACTATTCGGTAATTGGGTCATATCTGGAGCTACAGATCTCAGATTTAGGTCCAATTTATATGGATGGAAAGGTAAGACATAGGCCTACAACTTTTATACGGAGCCCAAGATCTAAAAAGGCCATTATCAAGTCCAAATTGTAGCAACAACAAAGAAGCCCGAATCTGTCTTCCAGCCCGAGCACTGTTCGGTATTTTGGCCATATCTGGAGTTCTAGAAGTCCAAATGAGCTGAATGTTTTACACACGAAAGCTGAGACAATTGCCTACAACTTTCATGTTTGCAACTGGCTCCAGTTTTGACGTTATCAATGACGTTTTGGGCAGACAAGAGAAGATAAGGATTGTCGCCAAGTCAAAAGTTGGCCACCCACTTATCAATTAGTCATCAAATCAATAGTTCCCAATTTTGGCCTATAAAAGGAGGCATTTGCCATGCATTTAGGGATCTTGGTGTCCAGATCAAGATCATGCTCTTGCTTTCTCTCTTTGTATTTTTTGTATTGCTTATGCTTTGCTTTCATTAATATCAAGGTTATGTCTTTCATTTCCTTTCATTTTCTTAGTTAACTTTTATCTTATTTATGTTTTTATTTTGTTTATTTATTTTTCTTTCTTTCATTATGTCTAGCTAAGTTTATTATGTCAAGGTGAAAAGGTTACACTAATGGTGTAAGAATAAGTATAGTGTAAACTTAATATGGACTTTAATGTTTGATACTAACATGTTTTGTATTTGTTATCTTGTTCACTCTTTAATACTTTGCTTGTTAAATGACTAATCTTGATTTATGTTGTATAACACTTGGTACAACAAATACTTGGCACTCTCATAGCCCATACTGTATGGTATAACCGACACCTGAGCTATGAAAGGAACTTGATTTGTTGTTAACATAAGTTATAATCATGAATACTTGACGAGATTGACAAGTATTAGCATTAATCGAATAAGAAGACTAATGTAATCATGTTAACAATCTATAATTAGATTGGAACCTCCTTTGTATGTGGTTTCCAATTGAATAATAAGAGTTTATACTATAGTTGTTTGACATACCATTAGTGGATCCTCTAACCTTGACATTCGTTATTATCATCGTTTAATCCTTACATTAATATTCCATCTCCAAGTTCTCATCATCTTCTTCTTCTTTTTCTTTATTATTATTATTATTATTATTATTATTATTATTATTATTATTATTAGTATTACTACTACTATTATTATTAGTACTATTATTATTATTAGTATTATTATTATTATTATTATTATTATTATTGCTGTTATTATTATTATTAGTGTTCTTGTTGTTATTGTTATTGTTGTTGTATTATTGTTATTTATAATTTGTACAATTAACCTCCCTGTGGTTCGACCCCGGTCTTGCCGGGTTATTTATTACTTCGACACTCCTGCACTTGGGAGAAGACATCAATCTTTTAGTCGTGGCATGTGTGAAAATTAAGGTTTAAGAATACATGTTAAATGTGTATATGAGCACAATTAAGTGATAACAATGTGAGAGTTTGTAAACCTGAATATTTCAAAAAGTAATATAATAGACCTTATTAAAAATGGTTATTAAGATGCGTCTTAAGAGTCACTTTAATAAAAAAGCTCATTTAATCTGTCATCCTATTAACAACAATTTTGCACATGTTTTATAAAATAGAAAATACAGTTAGTTAATTTTTTTTTATGAACTACTACCCTCTCCCCCTAACTTAAATGAGACATTATCCTTAATGTCCTAAAATAGAAAGATAGTGTATAGAGACATCACCTGAAATAACGAATACTGACAACCCGAAAACACATTTAAACAAATATAAGAAACAACAAAACACAATAATAAAACCAAAAGACACAAAGATTTACAAATGACTACTCAAATCCAATCTAAGCTTTTTACGACTTTCCTTAAATGACCAATTTATGTGACTCATGGAGGGATCAATTATAGGAATGAAATATTGTAGTTGGTCAATCAATTGTTCAACAGTAGCAGTAGAGATTATGATTTGTCATGCCAAAGATGTTAAAAATTCTTGTTCAACAACATGATCAAGAAACAATAACAACTTATCATAATAACTATTAACATTTAACAAACCTATGGGTTTATGATGAATGTGCAGTTGGGTCCAAGAGGTAATATGAAAGATCTCTTCCAATATACCTAGACGACCTGGTAAGGCAATGAGGCATCAATGTGTTTAAATGTGACATTCATTTGATTAGACATTATGGAGACTTGTAGTTCCTCTCCAATTATTTTTCCACTGATCTCCCCTTATGCTAGAGCTTTAAGAACAACCCCCAAAACTTGACTACTTCCTAAAAATATAGCTATTGACACTCCCAGCATTAAACTAAGACTATCTTCCCCATACACTAAATGAATCTTTCTCTCAGCTAGCACCTCACTAAGATGATTTACTGATTCTAAAAACTCATTTTCTTTACCAAGACTAGATCCACTAAAAACACAAACATGTCTTATATGATGACCTGAGGAACTTGCCATTTGTTGAATGTATGGGTTGAGTAGAAATGAAAGAAAAGAAGAGAGGATTTTATAGATAAGAAATTGAAAAGGCAATCATATCACCTATATGCAGGCCAACTGGAATCTCTCTCTCACACACACACACTCTCTCTCTCTTTATTTATTTATTTATTTTTAAAAAACATGTGTAGGTAGGTAGTTGTGATTGTGGCTCATATCTTCCCTTGGTTTTATGATTAGTACTTAAAAGTGTATTTTTTATCAAGGTTTTATGTCATCATTTTGCACTTGACGTATCAATAACTCCTTAACTAAAGCATGTTTTATAATAATATATCTAATAATATAAGATACCTTTAACTTGTGGTAAATATTTATTTTAAATGCAGGCCTATCACATAAATGAAAAGATTGATTGATGAATTTAAGAACTAAAATTGAAAGGACAAAGAGATGACTAAACTTAGAAAAGAGATGTCGGTGCAATCCAAATCGGAACACTATTTGATAATTGGGTCATATATGGAGTTGTAGATTTCAGATTTAGGTCTACTTTCTATGGATGGAAAGGTAAGACATAGGCCTACAACTTTCATATGGAGCCCAAGATTTAAAAAGGTCATTCTCAAGTCCAAATTATAGCAACAACAAAGAAGTCCGAATCTGTCTTCCAGCCCAAGCACTGTTTAGTGTTTGGCCCATATCTAGAGTTCTAGAAGTCCGAATGACCCATTTTTTTACACAAGAAAGCTGAGATAATTTCCTACAACTTTCATGTTTGCAACTGGCTCCAATTTTGACGTTATCAATGACGTTTTGGGCAGACAAGAGAAGATAAGGATTGTACAACTTTCATGTTTTCAAGTGGCTCCAATTTTGACGTTATCAATGACATTTTGGGAAGACAAGATAAGATGAGGATTGTCACCAAGTTAAGAGTTGGTCACCTACTCATCAATTAGTCATCAAATCAACAATTCCCAATTTTGGCCTATAAAAGAAGGCATTTGCCATGCATTTAGGCACCTTGGTTTCCAGATCAAGATCATGCTCTTGCTTTCTATTTTTGTATTTTTTGTAATGTTTATGCTTTGCTTTCACTAATATCAAGTTTATGCCTTTCATTTCCTTTCCTTTCCTTTGTTAACTCTTATCTTATTTATGTTTTTATTTTGTTTGTTTATTTTTCTTTCTTTCATTATGTCTAGCTAAGTTTATTATGTCAAGGTGAAAAGGCTACACTAATGGTGTAAGAATCAGTATAGTGTAAACTTAATATAGACTTTAATGTTTGATAGGTGTAAGAATAAGTATAGTGTAAACTTAATATGGACTTTAATGTTTGATACTAACATGTTTTGTATTTGTTATCTTGTTCACTCTTTAATACTTTGCTTGTTAAATGACTAATCTTGATTTATGTTGTATAACACTTGGTACAACAAATGCTTGGCACTTTCATAGCCCATAATGTATGGTATAACCGACACTTGAGCTATGAAAGGAACTTGATTTGTTGTTAACATAAGTTATAATCATGAATGCTTGACGAGATTTACAAGTATTAGCATTAATTGAATAAGATGACTAATGTAATCATGTTAACAATCTGTAATCAAATTGAAACCTCCTTTATGTGTGGTTTCCAATTGAATTAGTGGATCCTCTAACCTTGACATTTGTTATTATCATCGTTTAATCCTTACATTAATATTCCATCTCCAAGTTCTCATCTTCTTCTTCTCTTTATTTTTGTTTATTATTATTACTACTACAACTATTATTATTATTATTATTATT
>NW_011501122.1:18036-19794 GCF_000495115.2 Populus euphratica | reverse complement strand
GTTATTTATTACTTCAACACTCCTGCACTTTGGAGAAGACATCGATCATTTCATCGTGTCAAGTTTTTGGCGCCGTTGCCAGGGAGGTAAGTTCTTTTACAAATTATAATATTTATTTTATTTTCTCTTTTTTCACTTTTCTTGTATATAACTTTCTTTCTTTTTATTTTGTTTTCTTCCTCCTTCTTTTTCTTTCTTCTTCTTTTTATTTTATTTTATTCCTACACGTGCATGAGAGTGTGGTCACGTGCATGATTGATACTTAAAAGTGTATTTTTATCAAGGTTTTATATCATCATTTTGCACTTGAAGTATCAATAACTCCTTAACTAAAGCATGTTTTATAATAATATATCTAATAATATAAGATACCTTTAATTTGTGGTAAATGTTCATTTTAAATACAGGCCTATCGCATAAATGAAAGGATTGATTGATGACTTGAAGAACTAAAATTGAAAGGATAAAGAGATGGCCAAACTTAGAAAAGAGATGTCGATGCAATCGAAACCGGAACACTGTTCGGTAATTGTGTCATATCTGGAGCTATAGATTTCGGTAATTGGGTCATATCTGGAGCTACAGATCTCAGATTTTGGTCTACTTTATATGGATGGAAAGGTAAGACATAGGCCTACAACTTTCATATGAGCCCAAGATCTCAAAAGGCCATTTTCAGGTCTAAATTGTAGCAACAACAAAGAAGCCCGAATCTGTCTTCCAGCCCAAGCACTGTTCAGTATTTTGGCCATATCTAGAGTTCTAGAAGTCGAAATGAGCTGAATCTTTTACACAAGAAAGCTGAGAAAATTTCCTACAACTTTCATGTTTCAAGTGGCTCCAATTTTGACGTTATCAATGACTTTTTCGGTAGACAAGAGAAGATAAGGATTGTCACCAAGTCAAGAGTTGGTCACCCACTCATTAATTAGTCATCAAATCAATAGTTCCCAATTTTGGCCTATAAAAGGAGGCATTTGCCATGCATTTAGGCATCTTGGTTTCCAGATCAAGATCATGCTCTTCCTTTCTCTCTTTGTATTTTTTGTTTTGCTTATGCTTTGCTTTCATTAATATCAAGTTTATGTCTTTCATTTCCTTTCATTTTCTTAGTTAACTTTTATCTTATTTATGTTTTTATCTTATTTATTTATTTTTCTTTCTTTCATTATGTCTAGCTAAGTTTATTATGTCAAGGTGAAAAGGTATACTAATGGTGTAAGAATAAGTATAGTGTAAACTTAATATGGACTTTAATGTTTGATACTAAGATGTTTTGTATTTGTTATCTTGTTCACTCTTTAATACTTTGCTTGTTAAATGACTAATCTTGATTTATGTTGTATAAAACTTGGTACAACAAATGCTTGGCACTTTCATAGTTCATATTGTATGGTATAACTGACCCCTGAGCTATGAAAGGAACTTGATTTGTTGTTAACATAAGTTATAATCATGAATGCTTGACGAGATTTACAAGTACTAGCGTTAATCGAATAAGATGACTAATGTAATCATGTTAACAATCTATAATCTGATTGGAACCTCCTTTGTGTGTGGTTTCCAATTCAATAATAAGAGTTTATACTATACTTGTTTGATATACCATTAGTGGAACCTCTAACCTTGACATTTGTTATTATTATTGCTTAATCCTTACATTAATATTTGATCTCCAAGTTCTCATCATCATCATCTTCTTCTTCTTCTCTTTCTTTATTATTATTATTATTATTATTATTATTATTATTATTATTA
>NW_011501122.1:0-16194 GCF_000495115.2 Populus euphratica | reverse complement strand
TACTACTACTACTACTACTACTACTATTATTATTATTATTATTATTATTATTATTATTACTATTGTTGTTGTTGTTATTGTTGTTTTATAATTGTTGTTTATAATTTGTACAATTAACCTCCCTGTGGTTCGACCCCGGTCTTGCCGGGTTATTTATTACTTCGACACTCCTGCACTTGGGAGAAGACATCAATCTTTTAGTCGTGTCAAGTTTTTGGCGCCGTTGCCGGGGAGGTAAGTTCTTGTATAAATTATAGTATTTATTTTATTTTCTCTTTTCACTTTTCTTGTATATAACTTTGTTTCTTTTCTTTTGTTTCTTTTTATTTTGTTTTCTTCCTCCTTCTTTTGCTTTCTTGTTCTTCTTTTTATTTTATTCCTACACGTGCATGAGAGTGTGGTCACGTACATCAAGTGGTAGACTTTGTAGGGTATCCTCATCATTTTCAGAAAATATGGCCGAAGAAGATAATCAATCACTTCATAATGAGAATAATGAGAATAACCGTGCTAGAACACTTAGAGACCACATGAATCCCACAAGAACAAGTGCACCATCATGCATAGTTTTTCCTCCTGATGCATCTCATTTTAATTTTAAACCAGGTATTATTCAACTTTTACCTTCTTTTCATGGTTTGGAATTGGAAAATCCATACTTGCATTTAAGGGAATTTGAGGAGGTCTGCAACACATATAATAATTTAAATTGTAGCATGAACACCATTAGATTAAAGCTTTTTCCTTTTTCATTAAAAGATAAAGCTAAAACATGGCTACAAAATTTAAGACCAGGATCCATTCGTGCTTGGGATGAAATGCAACAACAGTTTTTAAAGAAGTTTTTTCCATCTCATAGAACAAACTCTTTCAAGAGACAAATCACCACTTTCACTCAAAAACCAGGAGAAACATTTTACCAATGTTGGGATAGGTATCGAGACTTGCTTAGTACTTGCCCTCATCATGGTTTTGAAACATGGAGATTGGTTTCACATTTCTATGAAGGGTTAACACCTAAAGATAGGCAAATGGTTGAATTGATGTGCAATGGAACTTTTGAAGATAAAGACCCTGATGAAGCAATGGAGTACTTAGACTTGTTAGCTGAAAATGCTCAAAATTGGGACACTGCGGGTACTTATGAGGCACCGAGTAAAACTCAACCTCATACATCTAGTGGAGGTATGTACAACCTTAGGGAAGATCATGACCTTCAAGCCAAGTTTGCATCTTTAGCTAGAAAAGTCGAGGCACTAGAATTGAAAAAGAGTGGTCAATTAAAATCTATTGAAAACATTGTGTATCAAATCTGTGAAACAAATGAACACTCAACCAATAACTGTCCAACCTTCCCTTCTTTTAAGGAATGTCTTCATAAACAAGCCCATGCTTTAAATACTTTCCAAAGGCCCAACCACAACCCATACTCCCAAACATATAACCCTGGTTGGAGAAATCACCCGAATTCTAAACGCACAAACTTCACCACCACAGTTCCAAGCACACTATAATTTCCAAAATTATCATAGATATGCACCTCCTTATGCTCCACCTCCTACAAGAAATTTTGAGGAAACTTTGTATGCATTCATTGAAAAGCAAGAGACAATCAACACTCAACTTGCTCAAAGCATAATAGATTTTAAAGATACTCTTGCAAAATTCACATCTGCTCTCAATTTTCAAGAGAAAGGTAAGTTTCCATCTCAACCACAGCAAAATCTCAAGAAGCAATATATTGCAAATGCAAGTAGTTATGGAAGTCAACACATGGATCAAGTCAAATCAGTCATTACTCTTCGCAATGGTAAGGTTATTAAAAAACCCACTCTTGAACCTTGTGAGACAGATGATGAGTCAATCTCTAAGGGTAAGGAAGGGGTTGAATCTGAATATTGCAAAGAAAAACCTGATTCCCTGCCAGCACTTTCATTTCCTCATGCCATGACCAATCAGGAAGAAATCGATGATGAAAAAGGCACCGACAATGTTGATGCGGATCTTTTATCAAAAGTGACAACAGATTCGACATCTGACATCACACAAATCAATTATTACTTTCCTGATAAATCTCTACTTTCTCTTAGTTCAATGCCTTGGTTTGCTAAACATATCAATTTTCTTACTTCAGGATTTTTCCCAGCTCACTGGAGTATTGAAGACAAAAGAAAATTTTTGAGCAACGAGCAAAATTTTTGTTGGGATGACCCTTACTTATTCAATTATTGTCTTGATCAAATATTTCAAAAATGCATTTTCGACAATGAGGTAAGTAATTTCATTAAATTTTGTCACTCTAAGGCATGTGGGGATCATTTCTCATAAAAAAAAAGGATTGTAGAAATCTTACAAAGCGGATTTTCCTGGCTCACCATATTCAAGGAGTCACATGCATTTTGCAAAAACTGTGAAAATTATCAAAAGGTGGGATTTATTTCAAAACATAGAGAGTCTTTAGATAATCTTCTATTGACTCTTAAGTCTCATCATAGTCAAGATAAGCATCGTGCAATTCATAACTTAGGAACCCATTTTCATAAAGAACATACTTGGCATAGTCTTGGGAATCTGACTAAAAAAAGACCAAACATGATCGACTTAGTCTTGGGAATCTGACTAAAAAAGACCCTGTTTGCCAGTTTTTAAGAAAACTGGATGGGAAGCCTATCCCCGACCCATAGAGGGCGTTTAAGCCGTTCTTGGACGTAAAACCAAGGGAAGATGTGAGCCACAATCACAACTACCTGTACATACACATGCTTTTTTTTCAAAAGTAAATAAATAAATAAATAAAGAGAGAGAGAGAGTGTACATACACATGTTTTTTTTCAAAAGTAAATAAATAAATAAATAAAAAGAGAGAGAGAGTGTGTGAGACTCTAGCTGGCCTACATATAGATGTTATGATTGCCTTTCTACTTTCTCATCTATAAAACCCTCTTTTCCTTCCTTTCATTTCTACTCAACCCATACATTCAACAAATACAGAAGTGTGTAGAAATGGCAAGTTCCTCAAGTCATCAAATAAGAAATATTTGTGTTTTCGGTGGATCTAGTCCTGGGAAAGAAAAGGAGTTTTTAGAATCAGCAAATCATCTTGATCAGGTGCTAGCTAAGAGAAAGATTCATTTAGTGTATGGCGGAGGTAGTCTTGGGTTAATGGGAGGTGTGTCAATAGCTGCATTTTTAGGAGGTAGTCAAGTTTTGGGGGTTGTCCCTGAAGCTTTGGCACAAGGGGACATCATTGGAAAAACAATTGGAGAGGAACTTCAGGTCTCCACAATGTCGGCTCGAATGAATGCAATGTTTAACCATGCTGATGCCTTCATTGCTTTACCAGGTGGTCTAGGCATATTGGAAGAGATCTTTCATATTTCCTCTTGGGCTCAATTGCACATTCACCATAAACCCATAGGTTTGTTAAATGTTAATGGTTATTATGATAAGTTATTGTCTTTTCTTGATCATGCTGTGGAACAGGAATTTCTAACATCTTCTGCACGACAAATCATAATCTCTGCTGCTACTGCTGAACAATTGATTGACCAACTACAATCTTTCATTCCTGTGATTGATCCTTCCATGAGTCGCATAAATTGGTCATCTAAGGAAAGCCGTAAAAAGCTTAGATTGGATTTGAGCCTTCATTTGTGAATTTTTGTGTCTTTTGGTTTTATTATTATGTTTTGTTATTTCTTATTTTTGTTTCAGTGTGTTTCAGGTTTTGTCAGTGTTCGTTATTTCAGGTGATATCTTTTATACTCTATCTTTCTACCTTAGAACATTGAGGACAATGTCTCGTTTTGGTTGGGGGGAGAGGGTAGTAGTTGATAAAAAAAAAAATTTGTTTTTCATTTCATAAAGCATGTGCATAATTGTTGTTACTAGGATGGCAGAGTAAAGGAGTTCTTTTGTTAAAGTGACTCTTGAGACGCATCTTAGTAACCATTCTTAACAAGGTCTATTATAATACTTCCTGAAATATTCAGGTTTACAAACTCTCGTATTGTTACCACTTAATTCTGCTCATATACTTATTTAACATGTATTCTTAAACCTTAATTTACACACACACACTTTAACATATGATTGTGGGTTGCATATTGGATTATTACATTATTTATGTTCTTTTGTTAAAGGTAACAACTAAGGGAAAGGGATTGTATATAATTAAAAAGAAAAAAAAAAAAAAAAAAAAAAAAAAAAAAAAAAAAAAAAAAAAAAAAAAAAAAAAAAAGAAAAAAAAAAGAAAAAAAAGAAAAAAAAATGATGATAATAAAAATGTAGATAAGTTTGATTTCGTAGCCTCCCTAACCTAAGCAATTAAGCCCGAAGGGGTGTTTTAACACCTAATACCCTAAAGTCAACTGACTTGGGAGCTATTGGCCCAACGCTTGTTACATGGGTTGAGGAGAAAAGCTTAAAGGAATCAAACATTGCACTATCTACATATCAGTATCTGCGACCCGAGTTACTAAGCTCGTAGGGGTGTCTTAACACCTAATGCCCTAAGACCAACTGGTCTGGGAGTCATTAGCTGAAAGCTCGTTACATGGGTTAAAGATGCATGATGTTTTTAAAGTATATGTATATAGAGTTAAAAAAAAAAAAAAAGACAAAAATAGTAATCCCAACCCAAGGAAGTTAACCTTAAACATTAGAACAAAAATTTTGTTTTCTTCCAAGAAAAGCCCCATAATTATGTGTTGATACATTGAGCACAAAAGAAAGGTTTATTAATATCTTGTTAAGAGGTATTGAGCAGATATATAAATTTAATGAGAGTTTGTTTATCTGGATAGACTAATGGAAGTTAAATGATGAATACCTTGCTTTGTGAAATTTGCAAATTTGTTTTCTATTTTAACGCTTTGATTACTAGGGACTAGTAATAAGCTGGTTGGGGGGTGTGATTAGTACTTAAAAGTGCATTTTTATCATGGTTTTATATCATCATTTTGCACTTGAAGTATCAATAACTCCTTAACTAAAATATGTTTTATAATAATGTATCTAATAATATAAGATACCTATAATTTATGGTAAATGTCTATTTTTAATGCAGGCCTATCACATAAATGAAAGGATTGATTGATGACTTGAAGAACTTAAATTGCAAGGATAAAGAGATGGCCAAACTTAGAAAAGAGATGTCGGTGCAATCCAAACCGGAACACTGTTCGGTAATTGGGTCATATCTGGAGCTACAGATCTCAGATTTAGGTCCAATTTATATGGATGGAAAGGTAAGACATAGGCCTACAACTTTCATATGGAGCCCAAGATCTAAAAAGGCCATTATCAAGTCCAAATTGTAGCAACAACAAAGAAGCCCGAATCTGTCTTCCAGCCCGAGCACTATTCGGTATTTTGGCCATATCTGGAGTTCTAGAAGTCCAAATGAGCTGAAATTTTTACACAAGAAAGCTGAGACAATTGCCTACAACTTTCATGTTTACAACTGGCTCCAATTTTGACGTTATCAATGACGTTTTGGGCAGACAAGAGAAGATAAGGATTGTCACCAAGTCAAAAGTTGGTCACCCACTTATCAATTAGTCATCAAATCAATAGTTCCCATTTTTGGCCTATAAAAGGAGGCATTTGCCATGCATTTAGGCATCTTGATTTCCAGATCAAGATCATGCTCTTCCTTTCTCTCTTTGTATTTTTTATGCTTTGTTTTCATTAATATTAAGTTTATGCCTTTCATTTCCTTTCCTTTACTTAGTTAACTTTTATGTTCTTATTTTGTTTATCTATTTTGCTTTCTTTCATTATGTCTAGCTAAGTTAATTATGTCAAGGTGAAAAGGTTACACTAATGGTGTAAGAATAAGTATAATGTAAACTTAATATGGACTTTAATGTTTGATACTAACATGTTTTATATTTGCTATCTTGTTCACTCTTTAATACTTTGCTTGTTAAATGACTAATCTTGATTTATGTTGTATAACACTTGGTACAACAAATGCTTGGCACTTTCATAGCCCATAATGTATGGTATAACCGACACCTGAGCTATGAAAGGAACTTGATAGGCCTATGTCTTACCTTTCCATCCATATAATGTAGACCTAAATCTGAGATCTATAGCTCCAGATATGACCTAATTACCGAACAGTGTTCCGGTTTGGATTGCACCGACATCTCTTTTCTAAGTTTGGTCATCTCTTTATCCTTTCAATTTCAGTTCTTAAACTCATCAATCAACTCTTTCATTTATGTGATAGGCATGCATTTAAAATGAACATTTACCACAAATTAAAGGTATCTTATATTATTAGATATATTATTATAAAACATGCTTTAGTTGAGTGATTGATACTTCAAGTGCAAAATCATGATATAAAATCTTGATAAAAATGCACTTTTAAGTACTAATCACATAAATGCATGCAAATACCTCCTTTTATAGGCTAAAATTTGGACTATTGATTTGATGACTAATTGTTGAGTGGGTGGCCACATCTTGACTTTGGTAATAATCTTTATCTTCTTGTCTGTAGAAAATGTCATTGCTAACATCAAAATTTGAACAGATGGTCTTCGTAAAAATTCTAGAAAATCATCTCATCTTTCCAACAAAAA
Organism: Populus euphratica; assembly: GCF_000495115.2. Taxonomy (NCBI): domain Eukaryota; kingdom Viridiplantae; phylum Streptophyta; class Magnoliopsida; order Malpighiales; family Salicaceae; genus Populus; species Populus euphratica. The sequence goes on along the minus strand of NW_011501122.1, from coordinate 9,598 downwards.
GAAATTGGTGCATTTGAACTTTTAAAACTCAAGATATAGACTAAACACTAGACAGTGTCTGGACTGCAAGACATTCGGACTTTTTTGATGCTAGGATTTAGACTTCCAAATGATAGAATTGAGTCTTGGACTCTTCATGAATGTTTTAGGCCTATTTCTTAGCTTTCTAGCCATATAAACCAAACTGAAATCCAAGATCTACAACTCCATATATAACCTAATGACATAACACTATTCTAGTTTAAACTGAACCAACATCTCTTTTCTAAACTTAGCCCTCTCTTTGTCTTCTCAATTTCAATAGTTAAACTCATCAATCAATCCTTTTATTTATATGATAGGTCTATATTTAAGATGAATATTTACCATAAATTAAATTTATCTTGTATTATTAGATATGTTATTAAACATGCTCTAGTTAAGGAGTTATTGATACTTCAAATGCAAAATGATGATATAAAACCTTAATAAAAATACAATTTTAAGTACTAATCAGATAACAATCATTTTTATCTTGATTGATGAAAAGGCATGAAGAGTTGAACTTATCATGGGTTGTCTATCATTAGCTAGATTGGGAAAGGGAAGAAAAAGGTGAACAGAGACATAATAATGGCGTTGTTTTGTCTTCTAATTTTGTTTTCTTGTTTATGAAAATGATATTGTTTCAAATGAAACCCACAATTCATTTAAAATCACAAGATTTCATTTTTGTATTAGGTTTAAATATACTTCTGAATTTAATAACAGACAATGTCATTTTGCAAGGTTTAGGTGCACTATGGTCATAGATTATAGTGCTTTTTTTATATGGTATTTGATCTTGTAAATCTTCAATTTTTACTAAAGTTAGAATTTAACCTTTAAAATTTTTTAAAAAAATTTTCTCTTATTTTGACTTAATTAATCTTTTATATTTTTTCATGTTTTGCAGTGCAGTCCTTGATTCTCTTATTTACGCATTTTTGATTAAATTAACTCTAAATTTAAAATGTTATCTTTAATTAAGCCTCTAATTGAATTAATAAGACTACTAAATTCTGTTATCTCTCTTATTTTAGTTCTTGGTCTTTTAATTCTTTGTTTTTAGCTAATTTTAACCTCTTTCTTCTCTTTTCTTCCTTAATCACTCCTCTAATTGTCCCTCAAAATTATTCCTAACCCTTTTATACTAGCTCTAGATAAGTCCTCGGTTTTCTAATTTCATTATTTCACTGATTTTGTCTCTAATTATATTTTTCTTTCTTTGTTTTATTTTTTTTCATTTTAATCATTTTCAGTAGCTGTCTTTTTACAAAAATCTATCAAATTTTATCTGCAAATATTTTGATGCAAGTTTTATTTTTAAATGAGGTTATGACATGACCGGGCTTTATTTTAAAGGAATTTTCCATCAAACTAATGGTCTTTACATTAAAAGAAAAGTGTCATTGCAATGATGGGCTTATTTGAATTAAAAATATCATCTAAAAAGAAATTGTCACCAGACTAATTAACTTTTTTGAAGAAAAGTGTCATTGAGTCAATGGGCTTGAGAAAATGTTATCATGACTAATATGCTTGAAAATAATCCAATTAAGAGGTAACCAACCCAAACTTTAAAAGTTAAATGGGAACTTTTTTTAGAGTGAAGCTAGGAACTTCACAAACAGCATCTACCTATTGAATGAAGGAGAATTTGATCCCTTATTCAAATCATAAAAAGGAGCAATGTAGATTGGGAACTTTATTCTTATCTACCCATTTGTATAAAATTTATGAGAAGAGATTAGGGTTCTTTTTTTATAGCAACGACTAATCTCGATGATATATTATAAGGCTATGGATGAAACATGATTTTCACATATTGAAAGCCCAATCTTCTTTCATGGTGTTCTTTTCTTCTTTGATGGTATTTGTCTTTGGAAACATAAGAAATTAGGCATTAAGTATGGTTTAATTGACACCAATACATATAATCTTCTCATGTTCGCCATTTTTAATCATTGATTAAGTATGGTTTATCCATCATTTTTACTTGTCTCACATTATCTCTGCTTGACATTGACCTCAAATGTAGTCTTAGATTTTATGTTAATTATTGCTTATTTTTCATTATCATCCTAAAGAAGTTATCACCTCAATTTGTGATGGAAATCATTTTTTGGATATTCTCATTATGATTGGTCTTTCCAAAATGAATTTCCCTCTAGTGATCTAGTTGTGTTCATCTTCATGCATTATCATCATTCTTGCTAAGAACTTTGCGAGTTTAATTAATGAAAAATCTTTATTTGTAAAATATTTTTTCAAGAAATTATCTTCATGTTTTGGGACAAATCCATAAATTTGATGATTGTGTTCATCTAGATTTGATTATTGAAATGAAATCATTGAGATATAAATTTGAAAGTATTTTTACCCAATGAGAATTTGATTTTTTGGTCAAAAGCCAAAACAAATCATTCATGCAATATGATGCAATCTTTAAGGCTTTTGTTGCCATGTGATGAAAAAGGTATTGGTTGGGTTCATAAAGTAAATGGTTATCTCAATTTGGCGTCCTCCTATTTTTGGGAAAATGAATGGCTCAGATAGATTTGAGACAAATGGAATGTTATTTTGGAAAGCAAATTTGGGTTCCAAGTAAGAGTTTTGTCTTTCAAAAGAAGAGTCTCTTGCTTATTTATTTGTAAAAACCAATGATTTAATGTCTTAAAGCATGATATTCAACACACAAATACACCATGGTTTGCTTAAGAAACATTTTACCTCTCTTTTTAGAGAATAACATTAATTAACACAAACAAACTATTTTTTATTAAAAAAAAGATTTAAAAGTATTTAATGTAGCCAAGGTTTATGTTGAGAAAAAATAGGATATCAAGTTAAAAAGGTATTCAAGGATTTAAAGATATATGATCACTTGTTCATATATGAAGATCTTTCAGGCTTATCAACTTAACTTTGATTGATCTTACTACAACTTTAATTCTCCAAGTTTTATATCGTACTTTGTTATTCATTTTTTTTCTTTAATTTTGGATAGTGCACTTTTATTAGGGATGCTTTAGAGAGATTTTTGTCTTTTTTTTCTATTTTCTTTTGTAATATTATTTTTCCATTTTATATTTTTCAACTCTTTGTTAGAGAATTACATCAATTACCTAAGAACTTTCAGTACGTAGCCTTATTATGAGGGGTGAACCTAATCTAAGTTATTATCCAAGAAAGATATTTGAGGCTTAAAGAATGTTCATAAGAGATAAATTTTTATTTGTGAATGTTATACCAAATATGGCATTTTTTTCATTTCAAATTCAAATTTGTCCATGTTGATAAGTCTTAGGCTTATTCAAAATCATAATTTATCAAGAAAACCATGAGATTAATCTTATAGAAGAAATGGTGGGATCATGACCCAAATACACATTATTTATCACTATTTAAGTTATAAAATCATTTGATTTCCATTGAATCATTTCAAGTAAGATTTTTTCTCTTAAGATTTGTTGGGAGATAGAAGGATATTGTAAGGTTCAAAAAAAGGATTAGAAGCAAGACTTGTCTATTTTATGGCTTATTTGGAGAGGATAGTAAATTTTAAGGATTCAAAAAAGAAGAGATGAAATGGACTCTACCTTTTACACTTATCGAGATTGGAAAATGAGGTTTTAGATTTCATAAAAAAAAAGGATTACACTCTAGCATTTACTTAACATAACTTGGAATTTGACCAATTTTACTTCAATTATTTATTCGATTATGGATAAAAGAAAAATATCTCTTAATTTCATAATAATAATTGGAGAAATACAAATTATACACTTTATTAAAATATGCAATGTAGTACTAAAACATGAAAAATAAATCCAGAGAAAACAAGGTTTTAATGACCTTATTCATAATGCTCAGTAACAGAAATAAGTTGACCATATAAAACTCATTCCATATTCATGCCAGCTTTTAAATATTTGCAGTTTGGTGGCATTCACTAAGTGCCTTTTTCATCATCTTAATCGATCACTTACTAGGTCAACAATGGTTTGGTGTCATTGTTCATCAGAAAGGCATATGGCATTTATTTACCATCTTCCGAACTTGATACATGCAGTTTTCAATTGAATGATCTAAAATTCCAACATGATATTACATTCCATATTTGAATCATATCACTTAGGATATGGTGGTTGATGAAATTTGATGGATTGAGGTAATGTATCTAATACATAGAAGATATTGGTAAACAATGTTAAGCTATAAAGGTATGTCAATCTTAGACAATGACACTTAAGAGGTTGATGACACCACTTGAGATGATCGATTGCTAAGGTTTCCCCCTTAGATTTCATCTTTTGATATGTCTTTTGTTAAGGCAATAAATCTCAAAGATGGATTCCAACACCTCTTAATTCAAGCTTCGCTTAAATTCAAGAACCTCCAATGCTTTATAAATGACAATTTTTATTACTTAATCAGGATCATCAAAGTTTTATCCTTAAATAGTAATAAGATATTCCTCAATTAAGTAGCATTTATATGTTTCATGTTTTCAACTACCTTTATTTTCAAGGTGATGTAAGGTGGAGGGCTACCAAAAGCTTAGGTTGGATTGATGAAAATGAGTAATCAAATTGGGAAACAGCAAGCCTTGATCAATTGGAAAGCATTTGAAATTTTCACCTGATAAGAATGTTTAATGAGACAAGGTAGAAGAATTGTTAAATATTTAAATTAAACCAATATATGAGAGCAAAAGAAAGGCATCACCAATGTTAGTTGTGATATAACTATTTCAATTTGCTAAGGTCTTTCAATTGTCTAGATCAAAGACTTTTTCAAGCAAGCCAATTGACTAAGTCTCTTCACTCTTTATTTTTTACCAAGATTCTTCCTCATCATCATTTTTTTTTTTTTGGGAAATTAAGCTTTCAAAGTGCGAATCACATTATTGAATCTTTTGAAAATGATTAAGAGTATAACCATAATGGTGTCCCTCATTTCTAATAATATTTTCTCCAACTTGAAGAATAAGACATTTTATCTTGACCTTTTCATAAAAAAGGATATTATCTTATTTTATTCCATAACCTGATTCTAGGGGTGAGTCCTCTAAAGATTTGATATCAAAGCATTTTTTTATTAATTATAAGTTTTGATGAATACTTATCATTTAATGGTTGTATGATAAACTATTGGACCTTTTCATATGATGATTCAAAATATTAGTCCTTTCTTTCATCCAATAATATGAAAATAACTTAACATATTAACTACTAGATTTTAAAAAGAAAAATTCAAGATTTGAATTCATCTAAAAATAAGATAATATATACAAAATGGTCCATTAATTTATCATACAAACAAACTTCATTCTTTTGAGTGCTAATCATGGTATGTTCTCAAGCAAATCTCAAATAGGACTTTTATAAGGACTTAAAATATATTAATCCATCCATTTTAGGAATAAAAATCAAAAATTTCATTCATTCAAAAATATGAAAAATGATTTAACATATTGTCCATATGACACGACCAAAAGATTGATGTATTCTCCCAAGTGTAGGAGTGTCGAAGTAATAACCCGGCAAGACCGGGGTCGAACCACAGGGAGATTAATTGTATAAATTATAAACAACAACAACAACAACAATAATAATAATAATAATAATAATAATAATAGTACTAATAATACTAATAAAGAAAAAGAAGGTGACGAGAACTTTGAGATGAAAGATCAATGTAAGGATTAAACAATAATAACAACAAATATCAAGGTTAGATGATCCACTAATGATATATCAAACAAGTATAGTATAAACTCTTATTACTCAAATGGAAACCACACACAAAGAAGGTTCCAATCAGATTACAAATTGTTAACATGATTACATTAGTTATCTTATTTGATTAATGTTAATACTTGTAAATGTTGTTAGGCATTCATGATTATAACTTATGTTAACAATAAATCAAGTTCCTTTCATAGCTCAGGTGTCGGTTATACCATATAGTATGGGCTATGAAAGTGTCAAGCATTTGTTGTACCAAGTGTTATAGAATATAAATCTAGATTGGTCATTTAACAAGCAAAGTATTAAAGAGTAAACAAGATAACAAATACAAAACATGTTAGTATCAAACATTAAAGTCCTTTTTAAATTTACATTATACTTATTCTTACACCATTAGTATAACTTTTTCATCTTGACATAATAAACTTAACTAAACATAATGAAAGAAAGAAAAATAAATCAATAAAATAAGAAAATAAATAAGATAAAAGTTAATTAAGTAAAAGAAAGGAAATAAAAGGCATAAATAAGATATTAATGAAAATAAAACCTAAAAATATGAGAAAAATACAAAGAGAGAAAGCAAAAGCATGATCTTGATCTGGAGATCAAGATGTCTAAATGCATGGTAAATACTTCCTTTTATAGTCCAAAATTAGAAACTATTGATTTGATGACTAATTGATGAGTGGTGGTCAACTCTTGACTTGGTGACAATCCTTATCTTCTCTTGTCTACCCAAAACGTCATTGATAACATTAGAATTGGAACCACTTGAACATGAAAGTTGTAGGAAATTATCTTAGCTTTTTAGGAGAAAAAAATGGAGGTCATTTTGGACTTCTAGAACTCTAGATATGGGCCAAACACTGAACAATGTATGGGTTGTAGGACAAATTCAGACTTCTTTGTTGTTACTACAATTTGGACTTGATAAAGGCCTTTTTAAATCTTAGTCTCCATATGAAAGTTGTAGGCCTATGTCTTACCTTTTCATCCATATAAAGTAGACTTAAATTCGAGATCTATAGCTCCCGATATGACCCAATTACCGAATAATATTCCGGTTTGGACTGCACCAACATCTTTTTTTTAAGTTTGACCTTCTCTTTGTCCTTTCAATTTCAGTTCTTAAACTCATCAATCAACCCTTTCATTTATGTGATAGGCTTGCATTTAAAATGAACATTTACCACAAATTAAAGGTATCTTATATTATTAGATATGTTATTATAAAACATATTTTAGTTAAGGAGTTATTGATATTTCAAGTGTAAAATGATGATATAAAACCTTGATAAAAATGCACTTTTAAGTACTAATCACCATACATTCTAGAAAGATAGTTTGAAATTTCCATGCATTTAAAAATGTGAAAATTGCTTAACATATTAACTCGTATATTTTAAGAATAAAATCTATGATTTTGATTCATCTAAAAATAAGGATGCATACTCACACTTAAAATGATTTGTTAATTTATCATATAAATTGACTCCTTTTTTCTGAGAGTTAATTGACTAAATCTTGAGGAGCAATTGATGTAACCATATCATTCAACAGTTTCAACCATATTTAACTAATGTTTTAACCATGTTATATATATAAAATGCCTTGATATTTTTTTTTATATTTTGAAGGTACTTTTGGATGAAAGATGCAAAAAGGAGTAAATTGGAGGTAATTGGCAGATTTGACATTCAGCCGATGTTTTGTGCAAAGTGTGAGTTCTAAAAGTTGAAATGAAGTGATTCCAGTGGCACCAAAAATCTAACATTCATACCTTTCTATAAATTTAATGCAAGAAAAATAAAAAGGGAAAGATCATAGAAATCACATCCTTTAAAGTCATATCTCGCATTCTGCCACTATTAACCTTTGTCCATTCAAAATTCAATATCTAGAGATATAGAAGTTCAATTGACACAAAGTCAATTGTTTTGGATTCCTGACTCAAAGGACTATAAACGCTCCAATTTCAGCTAAAAATGATGTCATATGAGGGAGATATGATTTTTCAAAAATGACAACTGAATTCTGCCGGCAAATAGGTTTCGTGAAGAAACAAGTCCAAATTACATTCTAAAGCTTCTAAACCAATATCCAAGTTTTTGTTTAAGTAATTTAGCTCCTCTAAGTCAAAGCTTGAAGATTTCATGCAAGGCTAATTCTTCTTTTTAGGAAAATAATTATTAAAGAACTTAAATGTAAACACTTAAGGGAGGACTATTTTGTAAAATAGGGACTAGGGTTTCTTAGCATATAAAAAGAAAGAGAGAACAGAGAGGGGGCAGAAAGGGGGCAACAGCCAGAAGTGAAGAAACACAAACTCTCCTCTATATAAACCAGAAATAATGTTTTCTTCTATCTTTAAGAGTACTTGTTCCATAGATATGCAAGACTAAGCTCGTTTTCTTGGTTGCAAAGATACAACAAACCTTTAAATTTCAAGAACCATGAGATATATTCTTCCTTTTATTTTCATTTTATATTATGAATGAGTTTGATTGTTTTTCTATGCATGTTTTCTGTGATTGTTGTTAATAATTGCTAGAGTGGACTCTAAGTTATTATTGTGAACAATCTATTACTAAGTTTGATATCAAAACCGGAGTTGTGATATATGAACTTATGAAACAACTAAGTTTGATAATTGTGGCGGAACTACGTTATTAAACTTAGGGGGAACACTCAAATATCTGGTTTTAGTGGCTAATAGGGTTAGATATGCGGTTACAATGTTGGTTTGTGTGTTTTGGTTATGGGTTTGAACCATTATAAGCCATAATGGCATAAGAAAGAGAACGGGAAGTGGTTATGCATAATAGAGGTTTATGGATGGTAGGTTGAGATTGCAATTATAGTTGTTATAGGAGGGAGGGTGGGAGGGGGAGATACAAAGTTAGAAAAGGAGGTTGTGAGGCCAGAAGTTTAGGCGACTATGAATTTGATGGAATGAGAGATGGCTGCAACAAATTTGTGAAGATGGCTGGTGGATATGGATTTTTTGGTCTACTAGCGAGAGACAGTTTGAGAAAGATAGAAAGGAAGTGGCAAATGGCAAGGGTTTTTATTTTGACTAGGAATTGTTTCTTTCTTTTTCTTTTTCTAATTGATTTCTTCTTCCCTTTTACTCATTTTATTTATCTCTCTCTCTCTCTCTCTCTCTTGAAAATATTTTACTCTTCCAAAATTTCTCTCTTCTCCTGTGTCTTTATATGTTTCCAAAGTTTCCTATGAGTTTTTTCTCTAGGTGTCTCTAGTTTCTTTATTGGATTTTTTTTCTCCCCTTGGTATCTTTTTGGTATCTTCTGTAATTTTTCATGTTGTCTATTGTATTTATAACCCCTTCTTTGTTTATCTATTTCTCTCTACTTATCTTCTATCTTGATTTTTTTTATCTTATAGTTGTTTAGGAAAAGGGTTCAAACTCTCATATTTACTTTTATCCCTATTTATTTACTTGTATATTATTTTGCTCTTTATTTTTCTTAGTTTTTGAAAAAATATTGAGAAATAAGGGTCAAAAACTAGTTACAACATGTTTTATAATTTAGGTCATTAATTTGTAATTAAGATAGTTATAAATACTTCAATTGCAATTTCAATAAAAAAAATAACAAGTTACCTTAAATTGAAAAAATATAATTTAAATGGTAAATTAACAATTTTTAGATATTTCGGATATTATGAATTAATAAGTATAATCTCAATGTTTTAAAGGAATCATAGCGATCCATAATAAAGGAAACCTACAATACCATTTTTCACTCCCATAGTGCTAATATGAAGAAAAAAAATAGAAATGGGTTTTTATTGTGCTT
>NW_011501117.1:51742-58829 GCF_000495115.2 Populus euphratica | reverse complement strand
CCACAATTACTGATATTTGTGTATATATTTGTGCAATTCTTTAAAGCTCTTTTCCAATTCTCATTTGAAAATGGACACTAATCTTGAAAAATTGAAAAAGTATTTTCCCGCTCTGCCTCAGAATGCGATTACAAAAATTTACCGTGCTAGATATGCAAGATTGAGATTATTAATGAATCATGGAATTCCTGAAGATATTCGTTGGTTGATTGAAGCAAAGGTCCGATTATCAGGTGAGTCCTCTAACTTCTTCATTTCACACATGCCTGGAACAGGTAAAAGCACTTTTGCAAAGAAGCGTCGTGCAAAACGACTGGATGTCTGTCATCGATGTGCTAGATGGACTTGTAATACACAATGTCGTTCTTTAGGAATGGTATCTATAAACCGTGAAGATAAAATACAATTCATTAAGGATGGCCTGAGTAAGGAGTCTTTAGATAATCTTCTATTGACTCTTGAGACGCATCCTAGTGGAGATGTGCATCGTGCAATTCATGATTTATGGCCACTATTTCATAAAGAACATGATCGACTTAGTCTTGGGAATCTGACTAAAAAAGACCTTGTTTGCCAGTTTTTAAGAAAACTGGATGGGAAGCTTATCCCCGACCCATAAAGGGCGTTTAAGTGTTTTTAAGAAAACTGGATGGGAAGCCTATCCCCGACCCATAGAGGGCGTTTAAGCCGTTCTTGGACGTAAAACCAAGGGAAGATGTGAGCCACAATCACAACTACCTGTACATACACATGCTTTTTCAAAAGTAAATAAATAAATAAATAAAGAGAGAGAGAGAGAGAGAAAGTGTGAGACTCCAGCTGGCCTACATATAGGTGTTATGATTGCCTTTCTAATTTCTCATCTATAAAACCCTCTTTTCCTTCCTTTCATTTCTACTCAACCCATACATTCAACAAATACAGAAGTGTGTAGAAATGGCAAGTTCCTCAAGTCATCAAATAAGAAATATTTGTGTTTTCGGTGGATCTAGTCCTGGGAAAGAAAAGGAGTTTTTAGAATCAGCAAATCATCTTGGTCAGGTGCTAGCTGAGAGAAAGATTCATTTAGTATATGGGGGAGGCAGTCTTGGGTTAATGGGAGGTGTGTCAATAGCTGTATTTTTAGGACGTAGTCAAGTTTTAGGAGTTGTCCCTAAAGCTTTGGCACAAGGGGACATCATTGGAAAAACAATTGGAGAGGAACTTCAGGTCTCCACAATGTCGGCTCGAATGAATGCAATGTTTAACCATGTGGATGCCTTCATTGCTTTACCAAGTGGTCTAGGCACATTGGAAGAGATCTTTCATATTTCCTCTTGGGCTCAATTGCACATTCACCATAAACCCATAGGTTTGTTAAATGTTAATGGTTATTATGATAAGTTGTTGTCTTTTCTTGATCATGCTGTGGAACAGGAATTTCTAACATCTTCTGCATGACAAATCATAATCTCTGCTGCTACTGCTGAAAAATTGATTGACCAACTACAATCTTTCATTCCTGTGATTGATCCTTCCATGAGTCGCATAAATTGGTCATCTACGGAAAGCCATAAAAAGCTTAGATTGGATTTGAGCCTTCATTTGTGAATTTTTATGTCTTTTTGTTTTATTATTGTGTTTTGTTATTTCTTATTTTTGTTTCAGTGTGTTTCAGGTTTTGTCAGTGTTTGTTATTTCAGGTGATATCTTCTATACTCTATCTTTCTACCTTAGAACATTGAGGACAATGTCTCGTTTTGGTTGAGGGGAGAGGGTAGTAGCTGATAAAAAAAAATTTGTTTTTCATTTCATAAAGCATGTGCATAATTGTTGTTACTAGGATGGCAGAGTAAAGGAGTTCTTTTGTTAAAGTGACTCTTGAGACGCATCTTAGTAACCATTCTTAACAAGGTCTATTATAATACTTCCTGAAATATTCAGGTTTACAAACTCTCGTATTGTTATCACTTAATTCTGCTCACATACTTATTTAACATGTATTCTTAAACCTTAATTTACACACACACACTTTAACATATGATTGTGGGTTGCATATTGGATTATTACATTATTTATGTTCTTTTGTTAAAGGTAACAACTAAGGGAAAGAGATTGTATATAATTAAGAAAAAAAAACATGAAAAAAATGAAAAATGAAAAAAAGAAAAAAAAATGATGATAATAAAAATGTAGATAAGTTTGGTTTCGTAGCCTCCCTAACCTAAGCAATTAAGCTCGAAGGGGTGTTTTAACACCTAATACCCTAAAGTCAACTGACTTGGGAGCTATTGGCCCAACGCTTGTTACATGGGTTGAGGAGAAAAGCTTAAAAGAATCAAACATTGCACTATCTACATATCAGTATCTACGACCCAAGTTACTAAGCTCGTAGGGGTGTCTTAACACCTAATGCCCTAAGACCAACTGGTCTGGGAGTCATTAGCTGAAAGCTCGTTACATGGGTTAAAGATGCATGATGTTTTTTTAAATTATATATATATAGATTTTTTAAAAGAAAAAAAGGAAAAAAAAAGACAAAAATAATAATCCCAACCCAAGGAAGTTAACCCTAAACATTAGAACAAAAATTTCGTTTTGTTTATCCCAACCCAAGGAAGTTAACCTTAAACATTAGAACAAAAATTTTGTTTTCTTCCAAGAAAAGCCCCATAATTATGTGTTGATACATTGAGCACAAAAGAAAGGTTTATTAATATCTTGTTAAGTGGTATTGAGCAGATATATAAATTTAATGAGAGTTTGTTTATCTAGATAGATTAATGGAAGTTAAATGATGAATACCTTGCTTTGTAAAATTTGCAAATTATTTTAATGCTTTGATTACTAGGGACTAGTAATAAGCTGGTTGAGGGGTGTGATGAGTACTTAAAAGTGCATTTTTATCATGGTTTTATATCATCATTTTGCACTTGAAGTATCAATAACTCCTTAACTAAAGCATGTTTTATAATAATATATCTAATAATATAAGATACCTTTAATTTATGGTAAATGTTCATTTTAAATGCAGGCCTATCACATAAATGAAAATATTGATTGATGACTTTAAGAACTTAAATTGCAAAGGCAAAGAGATGGCCAAACTTAGAAAAGAGATGTCGGTGCGATCCAAACCGGAACACTATTCGGTAATTGGGTCATATCTGGAGCTATATATCTCAAATTTAGGTCCAATTTATATGGATAGAAAGGTAAGATAAAGGCCTACAACTTTCATATGGAGCCCAAGATCTAAAAAGGCCATTATCAAGTCCAAATTGTAGCAACAACAAAGAAGCCCGAATCTGTCTTCCAGCCCGAGCACTGTTCGGTATTTTGGCCATATCTGGAGTTCTAGAAGTCCAAATGAGCTGAATTTTTTACACAAGAAAGCTGAGACAATTGCCTACAACTTTCATGTTTGCAACTGGCTCCAGTTTTGATGTTATCAATGACGTTTTGGGCAGACAAGAGAAGATAAGGATTGTCACCAAGTCAAAAGTTGGCCACCCACTTATCAATTAGTCATCAAATCAATAGTTCTCAATTTTGGCCTATAAAAGGAGGCATTTGCCATGTATTTAGGCATCTTGGTTTCCAGATCAAGATCATGCTTTTCCTTTCTCTCTTTGTATTTTTTGTAATGTTTATGCTTTGCTTTCATTAATATCAAGTTTATGCCTTTCATTTCCTTTCCTTTACTTAGTTAACTTTTATGTTCTTATTTTGTTTATCTATTTTGCTTTCTTTCATTATGTCTAGCTAAGTTAGTTATGTCAAGGTGAAAAGGTTACACTAATGGTGTAAGAATAAGTATAGTGTAAACTTAATATGGACTTTAATGTTTGATACTAACATGTTTTATATTTGTTATCTTGTTCACTCTTTAATACTTTGCTTGTTAAATGATTAATCTTGATTTATGTTGTATAACACTTGGTACAACAAATGCTTGGCACTTTCATAGCCCATAATGTATGGTATAACCGACACCTGAGCTATGAAAGGAAATTGGTTTGTTGTTAACATAAGTTATAATCATGGATGCTTGACGAGATTTACAAGTATTAGCATTAATTGAATAAGATGACTAATGTAATCATGTTAACAATATATAATCTGATTGGAACCTCCTTTGTGTGTGGTTTTCAATTGAGTAATAAGAGTTTATACTATACTTGTTTGACATACCATTAGTGGAACCTCTAACCTTGGCATTTGTTCTTATCATTGTTTAATCTTTACATTAATATTCCATCTCGAAGTTCTCATCATCTTCTTCTTCTCCTTCTCTTTCTTTATTATTATTAGTACTACTACTACTACTACTACTACTACTACTATTAGTACTATTATTATTGTTATTGTTATTGTTATTGCTATTATTATTGTTGTTGTTGTTACTATTGTTGTTTATAATTTGTACAATTAACCTCCCTCTGGTTCGACCCCAGTCTTGCCGGGTTATTTATTACTTCGACACTTCTGCTCTTAGGGGAAGACATCAATCTTTTGGTCGTGTCATTTGGACTGCACCGACATCTCTTTTCTAAGTTTGGCCATCTCTTTGTCCTTTCAATTTCAGTTCTTAAATTCATCAATCAATCCTTTCATTTATGTGATAGGCCTGCATTTAAAATGAATATTTACCATAAATTAAAGGTATCTTATATTATTAGATATATTATTATAAAACATGCTTTAGTTAAGGAGGTATTGATACTTCAAGTGCAAAATGATGATATAAAACCTTGATAAAAATACACTTTTAAGTATCAATCAAATGCATTTCACTATTTGCAACAACTGTTGTTCTGTGATATGAAAGGAAGGAGATGTTGGCAGCGATAATGGAGTCATTTCCAAATCAAAAAGGGAGTGTATCGCGACTGACATCCCTCGACACCATAATGCACGCTGGCTTACCATGAACACTCTCATCCTCTAGCTATAAAAGCCAGAGAGAGAACCAAATGAAAAAAAAAAAGAGGGAAAGAGGAGGAGAGGTTACAGTGAGGAGAAAGCAAGAGGAAAACAGATTAGAAAAATATAAGAAATAGAAGAGAGAGCGGAGAAATATTGAGAAAGCAATAGGAAGAGTAGAGGAATCAAACTGAAAGGAAGCAAAGGACACAGTAAAGCAGATAGCACAGCACCACCGTCACCTTAGTCTTCTCAAAACAAGGTATGTTCGATGTCCTTCTTAGTTCTAGCATAAGAGATCATGCATGTTTAGTATGTAAAAGAAGAAAAGACAATGTAAGGAAATCAACACTACAATCACTCTATTTTTTCTTTTTTTTTTGTTTTATTCTCATATTACAAACAAGATGATGAACAATGCAAAGGTAATTTAATTACCTTTGCATTGTTCATGCACGCATAAAGTATTACGAGTGCATGTGAAAGGAAGGCTAGTCACTAGCATGGGCTAGTGACCAAGCTAGGCTGGCTATGTCCAGCCTAATTGCGTAGGTTCGCTAGGTCCAGCCCAGCCATATGGGTTGGGATAGGCCTAACCCAAAACAAATAAATAATAAAATAAAATATTTCAAAAATTTGTAATTTTCTGGAAAAAACTTTACTATATTTTAATCAACATCAGTTTGTATTTTTACACTGTAAAAATACAAATTCGGTATTAAAATACTTAGTTTTCGGCCAAACATAAAAAAATAAAAAATATTTTTGTTTTCACGTATATAGTCAAGCCTCTCAAAACTAAATCATATTGTATTTTAATATATATATATATATACACACAAAATTAAAATTCAAAAATATGTTTTAGCACGCATTTTAACTTAATAACCAGTTTGTTAAAGTGACTAGAACTAGGCCAATATTTGAAAAACTCCAAAAAAAATTATTTTGTTTTCTTTAAATCTCTAGGGTTACGACCCTATACATAAGATATATTTTGGATATTAAATTCTTTTATTGACGTCAGAACAGTTACGTTTTACCTGATAATATAAGGATCTCTTTACCGAAGAGGACTTTTCTTAAATTATATACGGACCAAAAACTAGAAAACACGACAAGACCTTAATATTATTAAACAATTAAACAATGCAGCCTACCTTAGGTAGCCGTATTTGGGGTGTTAAAACGTTCCTTTTACGCAATTAGTCCCCGTACCTAATCTTTGAGACCAGTGAGGGTTCCTAGTGACCAAAATAGGCAACGACTCCCATTCTATTTTTCCACTAATAAAAGACAAGAATTCCTTGTCTCCACACATTTGACAGATTAATACTAGATATGAAGGATGGATGTTTTCACAGCAACGCCACATACGTGCGACAAGTTCTATCAAAATACTTCTTGAAATATTTAGGTTTACAAACTCTCGCATTGTTATCACTTAATTCTACTCATACACTCATTTAACATGTATCCTTAAACCTTGATTTTTACATATACACTTTAACATAGGATTGTGGGATGCACATTGGATTATTATATTATTTATGTTCTTTTGTTAAAGGTAACAACTAAAGGAAAAGGATAGTATATAAATTGCAAAAAAACAAAATAATGATGATAATAAAAACATATATAAGTTTGGTTTCATAGCCTCCTTAACCTAAGCAATTAAGCTCGAATGAGCATTTTAATACCTAATACCCTAAAGTCAACTAACTTAGAAGCTATTGGCTTAATGCTTGTTATATGGATTAAGGATAAAAACTTAAGAGAATCAAACATTGCACTATCTACATATCAATATCTGCAACCCGAGTTACTAAGCTTGTAGGAGTGTCTCAACACCTAATACCCTAAAACCAACTGGTCTGGAAATCATGAGCTAAAAACCCATTACATGGGTTAAAGATGCATTGTGTTTTTAAGTTATATGTATATTAATAAAAAAAAGCTAATAATTTCAACCCAAGAAAATTAACCTTAAACATTAGAACAAAAAAATTTGTTTTCTTTCAAGTAAAGCCCTATAACTATATGTTGATATATTAAGCACAATAGGAAGATTTATTAATATCTTGTTTAAAAGGTAAGGAGATATATAAATTTAATGAGAGTTTGTTTATCTGGATAGACTAATGGAAGTTAAATGATGAATACCTTACTTTGTGGAATTTAC
>NW_011501117.1:51050-51645 GCF_000495115.2 Populus euphratica | reverse complement strand
CATTTTTATCAAGGTTTTATATCATCATTTTGTACTTGAAGTATGAAAAACTCCTTACCTAAAGCATGTTTTATAATAACATATCTAATAATATAAGATACCTTTAATTTGTGGTAAATGTTTATTTTAAATGGAGGCCTATCACATAAATCAAAAGATTGATTGGTGAATTTAAGAACTAAAATTGAAAGGACAAAGAGATGGTCAAACTTAGAAAAGAGATGTTGGTGTAGTCCAAACCAAAATATTGCTCGGTAATTTGGTCATATCTGGAGTTGTAGATCTTAAATTTAGGTATACTTTATATGGATGGAAAGATAAGGCATAGACCTACAACTTTCATATAGAGTCCAAGATTTAAAAAGATCATTTTCAAGTTCAAATTATAGGAATAACAAAGTCTGAATCTGTCATACAGCTTGCGCATTATTCAGTATTTGGCCCATATTTGGAGTTCTAGAAGTCAAATGACCTCCATCTTTTTTCCTGAAAAGTTGAGACAATTTCCTAAAAATTTTATATTTTCAAGTGGTTTCAATTCTTACATTATCAATGACGTTTTGGGTAGACAAGAGAAGATAAGGATTGTCACCAA
>NW_011501117.1:18217-50555 GCF_000495115.2 Populus euphratica | reverse complement strand
GATACTCCTGCACTTGGAAGAAGACATCAATTTTTTAGTTGTGATAGCTGCACCATACTAATCTTTATAGTATAATGTTTTTTGAAATCCTTGAAAGAACACCTCAACATTGGCTTTCACTTATTGCAAAGACAACTCAATTTCTTCGGTTTCTAAAACTTCAAAAACAATCCCAGCATTGACCTTCTCTCATTGCGAAAGCAATTCAAATTCATTAGTTTTCGAGACTTCACAAACAATCCAAACATTGACTTTTGCTCATTATAAAAGCAATTCAAATTCATTGATTTCCAAGACTTCGAAACAACCTCAACATTAGCCTTCACTCATTGTAAAAGCAACTCAATTTCATCAATTTTCAAAACTTTAAAAACAATTTCAACATTGGCTTTTGCTCATTGCGAAAGCAATTCAAATTCATTGATTTTTGAGATTTTGGAGACAATCTCAATATTGGCTTTCTCTAACTCTAGTAACAAGAGCCTATTGTAATTGTTATGCTAAGTAATGTACATAGCAATATTTAATGAATAAAGATTGCAAGTCATTTCACTTTTCATACATATTATTAGCATCACCATACCATTGACCTCTAATATTTTGAATATCAATATTATGATGAGATAAAATAGACAAAATTTATTTCTTAAGAGTTAAAGCACACATTTAATATGCAATATATCCAAAGAAAATATTCTAGTATAAATTCACTTCTATCAACAAACCTAATAACAAAAGTCATTTGTTCTCTTCCAATTTCATTTCAAGTTTCATCAACAAACAAATAAAATTTTGCATCACCAATCTCATGACAAATTGAAGACTAAATATTTCTAACAAAGTCATGTAAAATTCCCTTTTGAATTTAATGTGATGTGTATTTAGCATTTTATAGAGAATTATCCAAAATAAAATCACCTATTTGTTCATTTTATGATGCTAAGAGTTTCATCATTTGAAGAAATTCACCTTGATTTTTTTATTTTAGCCATTCATCATATCCTCTAAATGCATATGCTTGAAATGTGAGCCAATAAACAATATCTATTGAGGATTTATAATTTCTTAAGAAATTTGCCTCCCAAACACCCTCTCAATATGACATGATTAGTTTATCAAATTCTTCAACCATTCAATAGCAAATCTATAAGCTGAATTTGGACATATTTTCAAATAAGTCAAAAAAAGTATATTGTTCCTCACCATTGACTTTCTTCTAACAATTAAATTGTTTAACAGTAAATGTGTCTGATCCTAACTTTTTAGTTGGTTTACTTGCAAATAAATAGTAGGGAAAACAAAATGTAACATTTTTCTTTTAATATTCAAGCCAGGAAAAACTTTTGAATCAATGAGAC
This sequence comes from Populus euphratica, assembly GCF_000495115.2. Lineage (NCBI taxonomy): Eukaryota > Viridiplantae > Streptophyta > Magnoliopsida > Malpighiales > Salicaceae > Populus > Populus euphratica. Next base: position 49,197 of record NW_011501117.1, on the reverse strand, counting down.
TGAAATCTATAAGGATCTTTTTTACTAGTCAACAAGTATTTAGACATCAAAGGTTGATATGATCTTAAATTCATGTATGTCTTTTGAACTTCATCTTGTTGATTAATTAGGTATTCCTAAATTTGAGGTTGATTATCTGGATCTCGACTTAAATGAGCAATGTTAATATTTTTCTGTTCAGTTCTTACAATTCTAGTAGAAAGCTGCTCAATAATCAATATAGGTTCTTCACAAACTGAAATAGGATGGGGTTGCTCAATCACCAATTCAACATTATACATTGGAGTTGGTTCATTAGATTATGAATTATCAATAGTTTTTTTTTGAAAAAATTAATTATTTTTATCTTGTTTATGATTTAATCTAAAATCAAAACAGATAAAATAAACAAATCTTAATTAAGATAATTCAATATCTAAAATTAGAAACAATAGTAAAGATCAAGACCATAAATTAATGAAATAGATATCTTTAATTTCATTTGAATTCAAAAAACCTCGACCAAAACTAAAAGTTGATGACAACCTACCCAAGTTTATAAACAAATTAGAATGCCAATAAAACAACACAAAAGCAAGAAGAGATAGTGAAAGAAAGAAATGTTTTTTTTTTTTTTTGAGTTTTGGTCATCTTGTTTTGATAGAAGAGAGGGAGAGAAAAAGAGTTTCTGGTATGGAAATTGCAAAGAGACAGCAGGGTGGCTAGGTTTTTTACTAACATCTATTTTGAAGCCACGTAAAGTGTTTGTGTGTGTGTATTATGATTCAATTGAATCAGCTCGTATGAACAGGCAATTGATCATGTACATAATTTGAGTGCTAATATAGTCATTTTGTGACCCCCGTCGGCCCCTTCCCAATCACATCCAGCATTTTTAATGGTGCAAATACGGGTCGCAATCAAGAAAACAGGCATCTTTCTTTAAATAATGGTGGGCTCGTTCGTTGTATATACGTCACGGAGCACTCTTCTCCCACAGTTACATCAGTATTCGTAATCCGTCAATCATGCAAGTTCCTGTCAAAAGAGAAATACAAAACCCGTGTCGTCGTGAATATTGCTGCTAAATATCATCTTGTAATGCTTTGCGTTGCTGCTCGGTCAAGAAAAGCAAGAGAGTTTACTCTTCTTCTTTTTTTATCAGCTAAAGAGTTCTATTTCCTAGCCCTCGATCGTTCTTGGCCTTTTTGTGTCCAATTCCGAACGCTTACTGAACTTGGAAGGATGTGTCCATCAAACAATATAGTAATGCAGGGTCAATGATTAACCTCTTAATCATGAGTTATACCTATAGCTAGATGCTTGCACCATGTGAAGAGATGCAACGAATCAGAGACTTGCACGCTTGTAACTCGAAGGAGTCTGATTAGCTGAAAGCTTCTCTTTTTTTAATATATATATATAGATAGACACACACAAAAAAAAGAAGACTAGCTAGAGCGAGTTGACTTATAAAAAAAAAACTGATTCGCCTTAATAAATGGTAAAAATATTAGCCAATATATATATATATAGATAGACACACACAAAAAAAAGAAGATAAACTAGAGCGAGTTGACTTATAAAAAAAAAACTGATTCGCCTTAATAAATGGTAAAAATATTAGCCAATATATATATATTTTGTTTTGTTTTGTTTTATTGATGATCATCAATCTATTTTAATTACATAGCTTGTGATTTTAGATTTTTCTTATGGGGGTGTTTCTGAACTAATTTATAGTTAAGGTATTAAGAATAATAACTAGCCAAGCTAGTGGCTAAATTACTGTGTTTGTATTGGTTAAGCCTTTTACTGTGATGAAAAGGCATGCTGGGCTTAAAGCCTCTTGGGTTAAATAAACGTCTACTTAAGTGAAATACATCATCTTGCATTCTTGATGTTACAACTAATCATAAGAAACATACACGATATTAATGAAGAAAATTAGCCTATAAAATACATGACAATATATTTATTAGTATTGGTATTGGTATAATAGAGAAACGTGTAACAAGACTATAGAATAAAAAATCTAAAACTCAAGACACAAAATACTCTATAGAAAATCTTTTTGGAGAACCCGGAAAAAAAAAGTCATTGAAACAAATGACTAGAATGAGTTGAGGAGTCCTAAAACAATCCATTTACAATTGAATAATGTCTACACCACATAGAATTTTTACGGATAAGAATTCAGACAGCTTGTACGTGATCGAATAATTGAATTGCTTGTTTCCCATTAATTATCATGTCCAAAGCATGAACCTGTAAAATCTCTGTAAGTATACTTCATACGCATGTGGATCACCAAACCCATGGGAATTCATTAAAGATGTATGTATTTACACAAAGACCTTGGTTTCTTTTTGCCTCCTCTAATTAAGTTTTAATTAGTGTTAAGAAAGAGTTAATATTAGTCAATATCGGTGAAATTAATAGTAATTATAACTTGAGCCTCTGAATTGTATCATGCATGATCACATATTGCACTTGCACTCGGTGATGCAAATTATTCATTTTCATATTCTATACTAAATTTATTCACGAGACTTCTAAACTAGAAACTCCATTTTTGTTTTGTTTTTATGCTCCTAAACACGGAATAAATAGATATCTAAACCCGGCAGCTGCCCAAGTTGTCACTTTTCTGGACCATTGCCAATTGCTGTCTAACCTTGATATAAAATTGACACTTCAGTACCACCTCTTCCTTGAACAGGAGACTCCCAATCTCACTGACTGCAAGAGATACTTTTTACAACAGCTAAGCACTGCACTCGTCCTTCAGATTTTTGTTCCTACTAACACGGAACAAAACGAAGGTGGATGGGGTCTGTAATAGCCAAATCTATCCAGGAAAAATCTGTACCAAGGGCTGCATTATTATTGTCTTTTGTAGGAGTGACGAGGACGAGTGGTCGACCCTCCAACACAGCCTCCTTTAAAATTATGCCACGGAACAAAAACTAAATCAAATAAGACAATATCCACATTAAGTAAAATTCAAACAAATTCAGAAATACATTTTGCATCACACGGCCTTGTATTTTAAACCACATTCACCTATATCTTATTTAATCTCTCTTCCAATTACTCTATTACTCTAGAATGATTCCTCGGTTATATAAGAGAGAGAAAAGAACACATCTCAATTAATTAATTACCCCCCTTGTTTTAATTTAATCACCACATCTAAATTCCTAATTCTTAGTTTAAACACCATTTGTTCTCCTCTCTCCTCCACGGAGTTGATATTCTTTTTTTCTTTTTTTTTGCAAAATAATTAACACAACAACAAATGTTTATGCCCAATCAATCCAAGATACCATCTCTCAAACCCGAGTAATTTCTATTATATAGATAATGTTTTTCTCATTTTTTGTTTGTATTTTACAATTTCTTTTCAGATTTGATTTGCAAATATATTCTTTCTCTATACTACTGTATACAAAAAAGATCCCTTAAATAAATATTTAAGAATTAAAAAAATGATTATTTTTTTTTTTTATTGATAACCTTCATCATATTGACTGAGCAGATAAACAAAGAAAATAACAAATAAAAAGAAGCAGGATCAACAACTGAACAGGTTTACGGGCCAGTCGGCCATCTAGCCGGTCAACAGTGCATCTCTTGCTAATTCTCCTAACCTAAACCATATATGCATTCCCAAAATTAACCCTGCTATGCCTCTATTCGTAATCTTGTTGTTTACTTTTCCCTTCCTAAAAGCTCATGCACATTTTCGTTCCTCTCTCATGCCATATATATGTATCCATCAATTCTCCACCATCGTCCGATCAACCAATCATTCTCCACCATCGTCCGATCAACCAATCTTCATCATCACATGATAGAACAAGCATTAGGATTCTCATCACTGAACATCTGGGGTGTAGGATGAGGATAATGATGGTCCACCACATACCCCTGTTGATTCATCGCAGAATAACCTTGCTGATTATAGATAGAAGGATGATCGTAATGATTTTTGTAACTCTCCACCACTTGATTTTGACCGTCCACTCCATCAAACCAGAATGTAGATGCTGATGCCGGATATCCAAAGTACTCCATCTTGCTCACCTCCACCTTAGCACCACCACCAGCAGTTTCCTCCTCCTTCCCTCCATCCCCTTCTTTCTTCTCAGCTTTCGCTTCTCCTCCTTTCTCCTTCTCTTTCTTCTCTCCGCCATCTCCACCACCACCCTTGTCTTTCTTCTCCTCCTCCTTTTTTGGAGATACCACTTCCACGCCTCTCTTTAGCTTCTCTTTTAGGTAAGGTGCCATGTCCTTTACGTCCATGGTTCCCTTCACCGTTACCAGATCCTTGGCCGCGTCCACAGTAACGCCACCCACGCCTGTTTTTAATTAGCCACGTCATCCATCTGATTTTACTAGTTTGCCACCTACTTTGAATAATTAAATTTTAAAAAAGAGTCAATTACCTTTGATTTTGGAGATGATTTTCTCTATTTTTGAAATGCAGCCTTCACAGTGTAATCTTATTTTCAAAACGACGGTACTCTGCAACCACCACCACAATTTATCAAAAAAGTAGTTAAATAAAAATAATAATCGACGTCTAATTATGATACTTGCGGATTCAATACGGGGAACACCTCGAGATTAACGATTGAATTTTAGTAATTTATTTATTTACCTCTTGAGGTGGTTTTTCCGCTTCCTTCTGTTTCTCCGGTTTCTTTTCGGATTTGTCATCGGCCTTTTTATCGCCACCGCCAGCAGCGGCACCACCATCTTTCTTTGGCTGGGGAGAGACAATCTCAACTCTCTTCTTAGTTCTCTCTTCAACCCTGGCTTTGATTTTAGCAGGGTCAACTTTCCCCATCACCGTCAGTTTGTTGCCTGCACAATCTGTCTTCACACTTTCCACACCTGAAAAAACCCACAAAAACAGTCGTGTGAGCAACCTCCAATGCCTTAATAACTAATTATCAAACCGAAATAAATTAATTAATTGTTATAAACAAATATTACCGTCGAAATGTTTAACAGCGTGTCTAATTTTCTTGGCACAGCCTTCACAATGAATGTCCATCTTGTAAACGGAAATAAACATGCCATCATCTTTCTTTACACCTGCATCAGTAGCCGGCTTCTTCTCTCCTTCAACTTTGGCACCTTCTTTCTGCTTGAAATTAAGTCAAATTAAGCCAAGAGTGAATTATAATTAAAGATCGGAAAGTGAGTGAGCTATTAATGTTAACGAACCTCTGCGTCCATTAGTCTTTTTTTGGGTTACTGCCTACTCGTTGTGGATTCTTGGAATTGTTTTTGAAGATGCGAAATATATAAAGAGAAGAAACAGTGGGTAGATTAGTGAATGGTTGCGAAACAATAAAACGGGTTATGTGTTTTATGGATGGCGTGATGATGATTTTTATGGGAACTGATGACGATTTTTATGGGAACTTTTAGAGAATGAGGTCAGCCGGGGGAGATGGAGAGAGAGGTGTGTGGGCTGTGAGTTCTGTGGATTGTGCCGCCCTGGTGGACTAATAGTTGTCTATAAAAGAATGCAGTCGTGACAATTCATCTGATTTTGACTTGACCATGACTGGCTGCTAAAATGACTGGAATGACCTCGTCAATTTTCCATATCAGAGAGATGGTGGTGTGGGCAGTTATGTCAAAGGGAATCGGTGGCTGTTACCATGTCAGAAAAGTAGACGTGTGCGGTAAGGTTCGGTTGTTGTTGTTAATTTTGTTTTCTATTTATATATTAAAATAATATTTTTAAAATTTTTAAAAAATTATTATTAATATTAATAAATTAAAATGATATAAAAATATTTAAAAATTATTTAAAATAAATAATATAATTATTTAAAAACACGCAAAAAGCAGATTATATCAAAGGAGGAAATTGTAATTTCATTTTAATACCTCATTAATTGTATTTGCTATTTACCTGATTTGTTTTTACATAATGTTAAGAATTTCAAATTACCTTGTTGTGGAATTTCTAGGAATGACCTGGGCTGTTTCTTTAATTTTAGTGAACAGGCATTTTGTATATGCAAGGATATTCGCTCGTGTTTTGTAGCAGATCAGTAATAGTTTTTGTTTTAAATATAAAAAAATGATTTTAAGTGATTTTTATTTATGAACAAATGAAACTTAATAATTTTGGATTTTACGGTTAAATTAGACTCTATTACTTAAGTCTGTGTTTTGAGTCAAATCCAATAGCATTTAGCATTATTATATCAAAATAATTATAAAATAAAAAATTATTAATTTAAAATAAAAAAATTAAATTTTTTAAAAAATATTTTTAAAACTAAAAAATAAACATGTTTTAATAACAAAATTCAACCCAACCTAACATAAAAAAATTATCATCACCCAATTTTTATACAATATAAAAAAGTTACCTCAATTTATTTCCTCTTTATAGTATGAAAAAAATTCAATAAGATAAATATAAAAAAATTAAAGAGAAAAAAAACAATAAAATTGAAAATCTTTTAAAAAAATTAAAGGGAAAGAAATTAGTTGCGAGTATATTAAATATTTAAAAATATAGAAGTCATTATCAAGGAGTATGACATCTTCAAGAGCTCTGATATACGATATTTATAATGTTACTATAAAAAATATTTTATTTAAAAATAGTGATGTTGCAAATATATTCCATACTTTTTAACTCAACTCATGCATTTATATATTTAAAAAAAATTATTATTGACCCGCTGCAAAATGTGGGCCAATATACTAGCTATTATATTATTATATAATGGTTATTTTAAAAAAAAATATATTCATTGAGATAATATATTTTTATTTTTTAAAATGATTTTTTATGTCATCACATCAAAAATAATACAAAATCATCAAAAAAATATCAATTTGAGTTAAAGGAAAAAATAAAAATAAAAATCAAATTGTTTTTAAAGCATTTTTTAAAGGAAAAAACAAACATGCTTTAATAAGAAAATTCAACCTAACCTGAGAAAAAAATAGCATCACCCAACTTTTATATAATATAAAAATAGTCTCATTAATTTATTTTCTCTTTACCATATAAAAAAAAATTAAATAAGAGGAAAAAAAGAAAAAAATCTAAAGAGAAAAAAAAATTAAAATTGAAAATATCCGACTTCTCAGCTAGACCCAAGATCGGTGGGTCTCGTTATGAGCCAGACCTAATATCGTTGCGTCTAGTGGTCAAATTAGATCCAACAACACTTTTTGACTAATAAACAAAAAAGACAATGCCACTTAGGTGCTACAGTATTGTCCATAATACAAACACTCTATATTTATAATATGATTTAAAGTGCAATGATTATATATTAACAATACTATTTTTTAAAATATTTTAAAAAATATATATTGAGATAATATTTTTTATTTTTTAAAATTTATGTTTTATATCATCACATCAAAATAATACAAAAACATAAGAAAAAATTAATTTGGTAAAGAAAAAAATAAAAAAAATTAAGGTTTTTAAAATATTTTTGAAACGCAAAAACAAAAATATTTTAATTAAAACACAAAAAATATAAATATTAATTCGAAAACAAAAATATTTTAGTTAAAACACAAAAAATATAAATATTAATTCAATGTCAGACCCAATAGCGTTGGGTCTGGCAATTAAATTAGACTCAACAATACTTTTTGACTAATAAACAAAAAAGACAATGCCTCTTAGGTGTTACGATGTAGTCCATATTGCAAAAACTCTATATCTATAATGTGTGGTCTACAGTGCAATAAGTTTATGTTCACAGTAATATTTTTTAAAATATTTTAAAATATATATATATAATGAGATAATTTTTTATTTTTTAAAATTTATTTTTTTATATTATCATATCAAAATAATACAAATCAATAAGAAAATATTAATTTGGTAAAGAAAAAAATTAATTTTTTTAAAAGTATTTTTAAAACATAAAAACAAATATGTTTTAATTGAAACGTAAAAAATATAAATATTAATTCAACGACAAACTCAATAGCGTTGAATCTAGCGGTCAAGTCAGATTCAACAATATTTTTTAACTAATAAATAGAAAAGATAATGTCCCTCGGGTGCTATAATGTCATCCATAATGCAAACACTTTATGTCTATAATGTGATCCATAGTGCAATAAATCCATGTTCACATTACTAATTTTTTAAAAATATTTAAAATATATATATTGAGATAATATTTTTTTTATTTTTTAAAATTTATTTTTTTATATCATCACACCAAAATAATACAAAAACTTTAAAAAAATATTAATTTGAAGTAAAAAAATAATTTTTTAAAAGTATTTTTGAAATGCAAAAACAAACATGTTTTAATAAGGAAATTTAACTTAATCTAAAATGGAAAAAAAAATCATCATCACCTAACTTTTATATAATATAAAAAACGTTACATTAATTTGTTTTCTCTTTATAGTATGGAAAATAAATTCAAGAAGAGAAAAAAAAAATTAAAGCGGAAAAAAAATAAAATAAAAAATATCTTAAAAGAAAAAAATCAAAGAAAAAAAATTAGTTACCATGTATTGGGTGTTAATTTGCCATGCACTATTCATGGTGCTTTGAAGAAAATATTTTATTGGAAAATAGTGATGGTGTAAATACAGTTCATGCTTTTAACCCAACTCAAATATTTTTACATTTGAAAAAACTTTATTATTAACATGTTGCAGATCGAGGACCAATATATTAGTTATTATATTATTATATAATTATTATTTTTTAAAATACTTTTTTAATAAATATATTGAGATAATATTTTTTTATTTTTTAACATTTTTATATCATGTAATATTTTTTATATTTTTTTTTATATTTTTTTATATCATAATATCAAAATAATACACAAATATCAAAAAAATATTAATTTGAATTAAAAAAAATTAATTTTTTAAAGCATTTTTGAAAAGCCAAAACAAACATGTTTTAATAAGAAAATCTAACCTAACCTCAAATAAAAAAAATTATTATCATTTAACTTTTGTATAATATAAAAAAATCTTATCAATTTTTTGTATTGGTATGAAAAAATTAAATAAAAAAATCTAAAAAGACAAAAACATAAAATTAAAAATATTTGATGGTCCAATCAAATTTAATAGCGTTAGATCCGACTATCTAGCTGGATCCAATAATACTTTTTAACTAATAAATAAAAAAATAATGTCTTCTAAATGCTACATGTCTATATTTATAATGTGATTCATAAAATAATAAATTTATGTTTGTAATAAATGTATAATATTTTTCGTACGAAAGTATATTATTATAAAATGATATCCTCTACTCCGCTGATGCAAACACATTAGTAAAAATAACAATTATATCTCCAAATTTTAAAATTATGTCTAGTATTGGGTAATTAATTTGATATCTTCCAATTCTAAGGGTTTTCTTTTTTCGAATAAGTCGGACTTAGCACAAAGGTCATTTTGCTGCCGTTTCAAAGCTCCTAATTATTAAACTTGGTCCAACTGATTTCTTAAGTATAACCAAATCTCAAAAAGGTGTGGAGCTGAGCTTTTTAGTTTTGCGCTATATAGATCAGTTGCTTTGGAATCACTGGTCATAAAGATTAAAAGTTTGCACCAAGAAAGAAATGGAAGATTAAGAGTGAGAGGAATTCATTATTTTTAGTATACGGCTGTTATTGTGCTAGCTTTTATTTTCAAAAATATTTTTTAAATTATATTTTACTAGAAAAATATTAAATAAATATTTTTTATGAGTTTTTTCAATGGTCTTAATATGCTAATAAAAAGATATATATATTTTTAATTAAAAAATAATCTTAAAAATGCTGGGTACTAAACAAATACTTGATTTCGAATCCAACTGAAACTTGGGTGCCATTTCAAGCATCGACACCTGCGATAGCACACTGCCAATTGCTTCCATCACAAGTCTAGTCTAGCATGATGGCAACGAGTGTTGATGCAATAGTCGATTTATGGACCAAAATTGCAAAACTTTTAGTTATACCTTTGATTCCATTGCAAGAAAGGAGGATAAATCCTAGGCCACAGAAGAGGCGTACGTAAACATCAATATAAATGCGACTCTTATTTGTCTTCGTTGGGGGCCTTATAATGAGACAATGTATAATATACATGCTTGATGCTTCGGATATTAGAAAACAGACCCAGGACGATGATCCCATGGATGAAGGGGAAGACCAATAATAAAGAAGGAATGAGGACCGCATGCCCAAATAGCCATTTGTTGTTTTTTAAGATTTTTGAAATTGTTTTTATTTTAAGTTAATTTTTTATTTTTGAATTATTTTTTATATATTGATATTAAAAATAAATTTAAAAAATGAAAAAATATTATTAAATAAAAATATTTTAAAAAATAATCACTATTATTATTGCTATATTAAACACCGGATTACATACAGAGGGAAGTAGAAATTTCTCATAAATATCATGTACATAGTGACATAAGAAAATCTCAGCACCACAAGTACAATGCCCATGTGAGTTTTTAAGAATACATGGATCTCGTCCTGGCGTGCACGTCTGTTACCCCCGCGGTGCCTTACATGCCTACTGGGTTTGTAGGGTATTCAGTTGGCCGTGAGGATTAGTCGTGATGCGCGCAAGCTGGCCCGGAAACCCCACGTAAATCAAAAAAAAAAAAATACATGGATCTTGAAGATGCATGTTCATAGCTAACAACTTGAGGTTCTTTCAAAGGTATTCGGGCTTGGAAAGGTCTTTTACTCCTTTTTTTTTTTTTGTTATAGCGATGAAGTTAATTTTGCATCTCTTTTTGTATGAGAAGGCATTTAGTATATGAAATATATTAACACAAGATAGGAAAAAGTGAATTTAAATGATTTTCTCATGAGCTTTTAAATATAATTTTCTTTTTGCTTTTAGTTCTTCCAAGATTCAAATCCTAAAAGTGTATATATTTTGAGGAAAAGAAATAGGAAGAAAAGTAGTGTAAAGGAAATTAATACTTTGTTTTAATGCTTAAATTATGATTAGAAAAGATAAGAATGGAAGGGAAAACAAAGGAAAATAAATAAATTTCATTTAAATTGTTGTGATCATCCTATAGTTTAGTTGTTTTTTCACTTAAATTCTATTTCTTTAGAAAGTATAGTTTATTTCTTAGGTCAATGCAGCTTTTGAATTTGAATGAAAAGATGAATATACCCTTATATAATATAATACAAACAGCCTAATTGATAGAGGTTTCCATCTTCTTCTGTCTCCATGACCTTTTCTTTCCCTCTTCACTAACCAAAAATAAAAAATAAAAAATCAACATATAGAACTATGAATTCTGGCTTCATATCTTTCAAATGTATATAAATCTGATAAAATTTCATCATTCACCAAGCTGAGAGAAGGGTGGCCATGTTTTCAACTGCAAGGTTCTTTGAAGAGAGCAATTTATGCGTGGATGATTGAAAGGAGAAGAGTAATGCATATGCTGAAGTGAAGTCTTTGATTGAATTGAAAAGTTGGTTTCGATAATGGCATTATTATTAGGGTTAATATTTTTGACTAAGACGAGAGATTTGAGAATGGATTTTGTAGAGATTTATATGCCTTCAATTGTTATGTAAGGAATTTCGTGAATATAGATTGATATGAGAGGTTGTTCTTGAGATCTTAGAGAAATAGAATAAAAAAAAAACTAGAAAAGCGTAAAAGATAAACTAATAAGACCTGCAATAATTTATGCATATAAAAAGGATAATCTTTCATTCAATTTCTGGATCCAAACTTAATTGCTCCATTTTCTTTATTTCTTACAGAGTAAAATGTTTTTGCTCTATTTCTGTGCTTTTTAAAGATGACCCTCAAAATCTACCAACTAAAGAACAAGATCTATATGGGGTAGATCTACATATAGCCAACAATAAAGAATTTATTGGTTGTGCAAATCTACATCTTCTCTTATTCTTCTCCTCTTTCTTGTTCAAAAACTTCACCATATCTGGATAACAAAAGTGGGTTGGGGCTCTGGCATCATCATCTTAGCCTAAAAATTTAGTGGTTTTCTTGTGCTTTGGAACTTAATAAGCTTTCAGAGAAGAGAAGTACAAGGAGATTTGTTGGGTTTGGGTGGTGCCTAAATTGGTGCTTCCATAGAGGAGATTTGTTAGGTTTAGGTGGCTAAATTCTAGGATGAGAATGAAGAGCAGGGTTCTAGACTTTACGATTTGAGCGCAGGGATCCGATAAAGTTGAAGTAGCATATGACATGTTTGTTAAAATGCTTTACACAAGTTCAAGCTTTGAAGGCATGCTATAATTATTATTATTAGATTGCCTTTTTTTTATTTAATGTCATTTTCATTATTTTGATGCACTAAGATTCTTAGTCATTAAATGAAATATAATAATAAACTTGTAAATAATTTATTTTTTCTTAAACTTTTTTATGATATCATATAAAGTGTTATGAACATAAAAAGTTCAAGATATTTTTTTTGTAATTTTTAAAGCTACGGAGATAGTGTAAAATGAGGTAAATTAAAGGATGTTCAAAGTAATTTTTTCAAAAACAAATGTGAATGCTAAGACAAGTAAAAAAAAATATATCAAAATATATACTCATATTTTGTGTGATTGAAAGTTAAAAAAAATTATAAATATGATAAAATCATGTTTCAATTCTATTTTAAACATTTTAATAATAAACAATTGATTTCAATTGAATTTCCATAAGTAATTTGTTATTAGTATTATTATTTTCAAATCAAATACATAATAATTGAAAACTAAATTATTAAACTAAAAATAAAAAGAAAAAGAAACATAAAATTTATAATAATATTTAAGAATCATATCAAAATTAAAAAGTAAGTATATTTAGTAAATGCTTTCTAAGGTGTAAGAAAAACTTTGAAAAAAGAAAAGAAAATGTAAACAAAGGCTTAGTGCATTAGATATAATGTAACTTAAGATAGAAATACACATAAAACTCTACAAACTAAATTGGATAAATCAAGATAGTATAATAATCCTAGGCAAATGCTATCTTATTTCCTTTTCTATAAGAAAGATATATTTTGTTAGTGTTTCGTGTAATGTGGATTATATAGATTCATGTCATTGATTTCTAGAAAGGTCATAACAAAAATATTGTATATGATGGACGACATAACATATATACCTTTAGTGTAAAGGGTAAGCATATGTTGTTGGCACTCAAATTGAAAAAAGAAATTATTCTAAGCAAGGCTAAAAAGATGTTTTTATCTCAATATATAGAGAAAGAAGTGGAAAAAAATAATAAAGAAATAGAGTGTGGAGAATTAAAATGATGTGAGAAAAGAAATGATGTGTGTGCATATAATGAATTCCCTCTAAAATTATTTATTTTCTTTTATTTAATTTAACGTTAAATTTGTATTGTCTTTTCAGTTTTGGATGTAATGAGGTCCCATGGATAATTCATGTTTTATTATTATTTTGTCCAAAACTACAAAATTGGGACCTCATTATATCCAAAACTGAAAAGACAATACAAATTTAACGTTAAATTAAATAATTATTAGATACATATGTATAAAAACTAAGTTTGATGACTTAATTAGATTTTTAATTTGCCAATTTAATTTAATCATGACTCCAACTAAATATTTAATTAAATTCAAGAATTAATTTAGGTCAAATTAAAATATTTAATTACGTGTAAGGACTTAATTATACTTTTAATTGGTTAAATTAATTTTATTAGAAACTTAGTTGGTGAAAAATTAAATATGAAAGCTTAATTTGGGTTTAATTGAGAATATTAGAATTTTAAAGGAACATATTGAATTTTTAAAAAATTTAATTGAGTGAAATCAAGGATAAAATTGAAAAAAAATCAAAGTTTAGGAGTTAATTAAGAGCCAAAAAAACTAAATTCATAACCAGGGATCTTTTTGCAAAAGATGTGTGAATTCAAGGATCCAATTCAATTGAAATTAGGGAAAAATTAGAAAATAAAAATTTAAGAGTCAATTAAGGGTCAAATTGAAAAACATTCAGAACCAATGACCTTTTTGCAAAAGTCATGCAAATTCAAGGACCCAATTCAATTAAAAATAAGGGTGAAATTGAAAAAATTAAAAGTTTAAATGTCAATTAGAGATAAAATTAAAAATATTCAAGCCCAAGGACCAAGTTAAAAAAGATGTTTAAATCAGAGGGTGCTTTCAAAGCTTTGCAGGGGTGAAATTAAATTGATTATTGAAATCAAAATGTAATTAAAGAACTAATTGAATAAATAAGAAAGTTAGGAGCTAAAATTAAAAAAAGAGATTAACGATCTAATTCAAGCCAAAACATCAAAATGGTGTTGTCTCTTTTTAATGAAATAGTGCATTTTGACTACGTTTTAACCAAAATAATGTGTTTTGGTTCATAACAACATCATTTTGGTCAATACTAAGTCAAAAAAATATAATAAAAGACAGACAATTCATCGTTTGATCACTGCTCATTATCTCTAACCTCCACTCGGTAAATAAAGATGAATTTCATGCAAAATAAAAGGAGAAAATCATATGGAAATGAAGCCAAAAAACCAACCTTTACACACTTCTTTTTCAATTGCCCAACAAGTAAACTTTGTCCCCATATAGTATCCACCTTGAGCTACCAATAGCACCATCAGTACCACTAATAGCAAGCTAACATCCCCTATTTACATCCCCTATTTATTTGGAGGCATAAGAGGAGCAACACTTTCAGGTGACTCAATAACAATAAATTCATCAACACTCTCGTACCAACGCCACTAGCTCCACCACCTCACTATCGTGAGTTGTCACCTCAGACAAGCATTGTCACTAGTGACCAATACCACAAGCAAAGTATCATTTTCTCTATATTTCTCCTACATGAGCTTTTTGAATGATAAAACTTGCATGCAAAACATGAATAATTCATGTTTTATAGTAGGTTTGCAACAAAACATGGTTGCTACACTGCGCCAATGACCATGCAATATGGGGTGGACCAAGCCTACCCATTTATATATAAAAAAAGCAACATGCTTGTTAGGTTGTTTGTTAACATAATAAAACAAGCTAGGTTGGGCTCAGCCAGCCTACACACATGGGCTTGGGCTTCGGGCCTAATAGGCTTGATCCATTTGGCCAAGGTAAGTTATTCAGATTTAAAAGTGAGTTTGACTTGTTTTTTCCCCTTAAGAAATAAGGCTTTGTCTGGGTTTTTAGGGTGCGTTTGCCAAACACACCTTTAAGGTGTTTGTAATACTTTTGATTTTTTGTTGAGCGTTTGCCAAACACGTCGTAAGCCTTTTCTATTTAGTTTTAGTTTGTTTTAATTTGTGTATTTAGCAAAATAAACACTTAAAAATTTTCAAAAAAATTTGTAAGTATTCAGGGACCATTTTGAAATTAGTTATGATGTTTTTTCAATAGTTTTTCCCTAATATCAGCTATAGATTTACATTGTACGATACAGATCCAATATTAAAAATACCTAATTGTTCTTCAGAATTTTTAAAAAATTTCAAAAATTCAAAAAAATATTTCATTTATTTCAAAAAATATAAAAATATATATATATTTTTTATAGAATATATCATATTGTAGGCTTATACTATAAGGTATGGACCCAATATTAAGAATACTTGGTTTTGTCCAAAATTTTAGAAAAATCCAAAACAAATAAAAAATTACCTCATTTTAAAAACACAAAAAAATATGTTTTTTGTTTATGCATACGACCAAATTCTAAAGGTTTTCATGCATATTTTCTAAAAAATAAAATTTCATTTTTATCATACAAAATGGATATCGTAACTAATGTCATAACCTAATTTTTTATTCTTTTATTTAATTTTTTTTATTTCCTGAAAAATGATAATAAAAAAATGAAAAAAAGTGAAAAAAATGATGATGAAAAAAACAAATTAAAAAATAAAATAAATGAAGAATGAATTAAAATTTAGGTTAGGACAACATAAATTAAAAGTTTGGGACTTAATTAAACATGGGAGTAGCTTCATTAATCGAAGCAAGAGCTTGATTGGAGAATTGATAAGTTTGAGGACTTATTTGTTGGAATTAATTTAATTAATGAAATCAGTGGCTTACTTGAAGAAATACCAAAGTTTGGGGCTGATTCGGGTTAAAACTGTAAGAAATTAAAGTCTAAGGACCATTCTGTAAATATTGTTAAAATCCAGGGGTCCAATTATAGTTTATCTAGGGAGCTTGATTACAAAAATGTTCCAAGCTTTAAGGACCAAAACGCAAATGGCTATAAATATCGAACGACATTGTTTCAAATGGAACCACTTGTCTTCTTCCGCTTAACAAACCAGGGAAACAGACGCCCTTGCCATCAATACTTCGGCAATAACGATCCTGAATGTCTTCATTGCCAAGGAAAACACATGGCATTCTCTGACTATAAAAGCCAGAGAAGAGATGCACAGAGGAGGGGGGATAAGAAAAAAAGGAGATCACAAAAAGGAGATGGAAGAGAAAACAGAGGAAAAGAAAGGATAGCAGTGAAAAACAAAAGGGGAAGCTTTTGACTTTTTATTTGGTGGCAGCTCCAAAAGCTCCACTTTTAGCATCCATTGCTATTATTGCTTGAGAAGGAACGAACAAACATTGAGGGCTTGACTGAAGGAAGCTTCAGCAAAGAAAGAAAAAAAGACAGGGGAGACTGGAAAAGGGGACGAAACAGGGGACTAAGAGAGAACCGAGAGAATTCGGGGAGGAGAAAATAAGATAAAATTGAGAGAGACCAGGAGGAATTAAACTTAAAGAGTAGAGAAATATGTGTTGAGGAATTAGATGGATGATGTACTGATATTTGTTTATAGAAGGCCAAACATATTGATATAATATTTAATGTGGTTCGGCAAATTACATACATCCATATAAGAGTTGATATTATTAGAGATAGAGAAAGAATACAAAACAAATATATAGAAGAGGAGGATTACACCCACTCACACTCAACTCCTAGCTCATTCTTGCAATGGCAGTAGGGCTGCTGCCCTTGGAGCTGTCTCTTTTTTTCTTTTCACTCTTAACACTTTCTCTCATTTTGCTCTCAAACAATGCCTTTATTTATAAGCATTAATGGTAAGACAAGATTCAAAAATCATGGCATGATTTATGACACTCATAGTGGCACCACATGGGTTGCACCATTTTTGTCAATGATGGTGCAATTATCATTGTAGCCTTTTGACAATGGTAACCCTACTTCCTAGGGTAGGCTGCAAAAATGTTGCCTATTAATGGCAATATCTTAACAATCACCCCTTTTGATATTTATATGGGCAATTGTCCTTTTCCTTCTTCAACACAAGCTTGCATCCTGCAGCTCTTCCAAGCTTACCATTTTGAGAGCATCTACGACCAAGTTTACAGGTACTTGCCAAACCTTTCAGTCACCAGAGTCACCAGAGCACACCTTTTCTCACACAAAAGGATCACTATAACCAGATGGTTTTCCACGTCACATCTGAAAAGTGTTAACGCTTGTCTCTAGAACACAACATTCCCTTTCAAGATTATCAACCATGCTCGGTCCGGAATGATTTATCAAGTCTCACACTAAGGCTTACAACACCCTTTCAAATGGAAATTTCTATTTCCAAGTGTGACAGTCATTATTTGAGTATCTCAATATGATCACAAGCTCACCACTCTTCCAAGAGTCTACTCATCCAGGAGTTGCATCTGCCCTCTATTCCACCCTAAGAACCACACCTTACTTCTCCATAAGTCTCTTGCTCTTAGTCTCAAGAGTCCAGGTAGCTCTCCACTTTTAACCATGGAGGCATCCCATTAAAGGTTGATCTATATATGTCTTTATACTTTGAGTATTACAATCCCATTATCGAGCTTACCACCTTGACAAGAGTCAACTTGTTCCAGGAACCTGCGCATGCCCTGTGCTCCTATATAGCAGTTGCATCTTAATGCTCCACAAGTCATCCATTTATTGTCCAAGACAAATGTTTTCTAGCTCATTCCATGAAATTTAATCTGGCATTTGTCTACATACTCATCATAGCCACTTCATTGGTTATCCATCTATCCACTCATATCTAGCCATCATATCGGCTCTACGGTGCTCTGTAATTAGGGTTCCTATCATGGCCCTCACACTTTCTTGTGAGATGTCTTCGCTCGTTGTCATGTGGCGGTCTGATCTTGGGCTCATCTCATGGCTCTCATACCTTCTCTTTAAGGTGTCTTCACCTTTCATAGACGGTCGCATCCTCTTTCAGCTGGGACGCTTCAAAGTGGATCCATAAAATTCTCTACCACCATGTGGACTATGAGAGAGATCACTATTGATTAGTACTTAAAAGTGCATTTTTTATCAAGGTTTTATGTCATCATTTTGCACTTGAAGTATCAATAACTCCTTAACTAAAGCATGTTTTATAATAATATATCTAATAATATAAGATACCTTTAATTTATGGTAAATATTCATTTTAAATGCAGGCCTATCACATAAATAAAAGGATTGATTGATGAATTTAAGAACTGAAATTGAAAGGACAATCATTTTAAATGTAGGCCTATCACATAAATAAAAGGATTGATTGATGAATTTAAGAACTGAAATTGAAAGGACAAAGAGATGACCAAACTTAGAAAATAGATACCGGTGCAATCCAAACCAGAACACTATTCGATAATTTGATCATATCTAGAGCTGTAGATCTCAGATTTAAGTCTACTTTATTACTTTGACACTCCTGCACTTGGGAGAAGACATCAATCTTTTAGTCATGTCAACTACCACTGATCACATAGAAATAGAGAGTTGCAGCACACTCCTCGCAATTGTCTATCTTGATTTTTATATTTGGAGCTTCTATGCCTTTCTACTTGACAGCTCCACCTACTCCTTTTGGTGTCTTCATCTTGCATCATAGGATGTAACATCCCCTCAATTAGGTGCTTCTGCAACAACTTATCTTTCCATCCTTGCATGCATTGGAAAGATCCTCACTTGTTGCCTTCATCAAGAGCACAAGAGGCTTCTTGTTGTACAAACTTCATACAGTCTCTACTCTGAGCTTCATCTGGGAACTCTTCTTTTTTTTTGCACCTGTTGTCTTATTAAAGTACCTCGTTGGATCCTACAAGTACTCCTGCACAATCTTCGTGTCCCTCGTGCAATTTCTGTTCTCTAGATTCTCCCTATTCCTTGCTTCTGTTTGGCAGCAGCTCATCTTGTGACAACACCTATCCAAGTCAAAATAGGGTGCCAATCTTTATCCCCTTGCTGTATTTCTCTTCATTATCAGGGTCTTCATCGATTCTACCCTTCGAGAAATTATAGTCATCGAATCTAACTTCTTTGGAGAAATCACCATTCCATCAAATCCTTGATTATACGGAACCCAATTGTTCCTTTGTGCTGTTATCCTGCTAGTCTTCAACAGTTTCATAATAAACTGTCACATATATGAAAATAATATCGTATGGATAATCCTTCCACTAAGCAAGTTTCCAGGAAAGATTGAAGGGGTCACAATGGTCTCGCTTAAAACCCAATCTCCTAGCCAGAACTTCTTAGGCCATATCAATCCATCGTACTGTCTTTTTGTATATACAAACATTTGCTAGCTTTGTTGTGGCTTTTCTTTGCAAGTGATCTGGAATATTTTGTTTTCATACCTGATTTCTCAACATTTGGCAAGACTACCATTGCTTAGATTCGTCAAGATTGGTCTTCATCAAATTTCACTCTCTACCTCAAATTATCCACATAATTAGGTGTCTAGAGTGTCCTAATTTTGTCTTCCCTCAAGATAATTAAAATTCCCCACATAATAGTTCACACATATAATTGGACAAACATGTGTGATTTCTTCTTCTTCGACACGACTAAAAGCTTGATGTCTTCTCCCAAGTGCAGGAGTGTCAAAGTAATAAATAACCCGGCAAGACCGGGGTCGAACCACAGGGAGGTTAATTGTACAAATTATAAATAATAATTATACAACAACAACAACAATAATAACAACAATAATAATACTAATACTAATACTAATAGTATTAATAATAGTAGTAGTAGTAGTAGTAGTAGTAGTAGTAGTAGTAGTAGTAGTAGTAGTAGTAGTAGTAGTAGTAGTAGTAATAATAATAATAAAGAAAGAGAAGAAGAAGAAGATGATGAGAACTTGGAGATGGAAAATTAATGTAAGGATTAAACAATAATAATAACAAATGTCGAGGTTAGAGGTTCCACTAATGGTATATCAAACAAGTATAGTATAAACTCTTATTATTGAATTGGAAACCACACACAAAGAAGGTTCCAATCAGATTATATATTGTTAACATGATTACATTAGTCATCTTATTCAATTAATGCTAATACTTGTAAATCTCGTCAAGCATTCACGATTATAACTTATGTTAACAACAAATCAAGTTCCTTTCATAGCTCAGGTGTCGGTTATACCATACATTATGGGCTATGAAAGTGCCAAGCATTTGTTGTACCAAGTGTTATACAACATAAATCAAGATTAGTCATTTAACAAGCAAAGTATTAAAGAGTGAACAAGATAACAAATATAAAACATGTTAGTATCAAACATTAAAGTCCATATTAAGTTTGCATTATACTTATTCTTACACCATTAGTGTAACCTTTTCACCTTGACATAACTAACTTAGCTAGACATAATGAAAGAAAGCAAAATAGATAAACAAAATAAGAACATAAAAGTTAACTAAGTAAAGGAAAGGAAATGAAAGGCATAAACTTAATATTAATGAAAGCAAAGCATAAACATTACAAAAAATACAAAGAGAGAAAGGAAGAGCATGATCTTGATCTGGAAACTAAGATGCCTAAATGCATGGCAAATGCCTCCTTTTATAGGCCAAAATTGGGAACTATTGATTTGATGACTAATTGATAAGTGGGTGACCAACTTTTGACTTGGTGACAATCCTTATCTTCTTTTGTCTGCTCAAAACGTCATTGATAACGTCAAAACTGGAGCCCGTTGCAAACATGAAAGTTGTAGGCAATTGTCTCAGCTTTCTTGTATAAAACATTCAACTCATTTGGACTTCTAGAACTCCAAATATGGCCAAAATACCGAACAATGCTCGGGCTGGAAGACAGATTCGGGCTTCTTTGTTGTTGCTACAATTTGGACTTGATAATGGCCTTTTTAGATCTTGGGCTCCATATGAAAGTTGTAGGCCTATGTCTTACCTTTCCATCCATATAAATTGGACCTAAAGCTGAGATATATAGCTCCAGATATGACCCATTTACCGAACAGTGTTCTGGTTTGGATTGCACCGACATCTCTTTTCTAAGTTTGGCCATCTCTTTATCCTTGCAATTTAAGTTCTTCAAGTCATCAATCAATCCTTTCATTTATGTGATAGGCCTGCATTAAAAATAGACATTTACCACAAATTATAGGTATCTTATATTATTAGATACATTATTATAAAACATATTTTAGTTAAGGAGTTATTGATACTTCAAGTGCAAAATGATGATATAAAACCATGATAAAAATGCACTTTTAAGTACTAATCACACCCCTCAACCAGCTTATTACTAGTCCCTAGTAATCAAAGCGTTAAAACAATTTGCAAATTTCACAAAGCAAGGTATTCATCATTTAACTTCCATTAATCTATCTAGATAAACAAACTCTCATTAAATTTATATATCTGCTCAATACCACTTAACAAGATATTAATAAACCTTTCTTTTGTGCTCAATGTATCAACACATAATTATGGGGCTTTTCTTGGAAGAAAACAAAATTTTTGTTCTAATGTTTAAGGTTAACTTCCTTGGGTTGGGATTATTATTTTTGTCTTTTTTTTTTCTTTTTTTCTTTTTAACTCTATATACATATATTTTAAAAACATCATGCTTCTTTAACCCATGTAACGAGCTTTCAGCTAATGACTCCCAGACCAGTTGGTCTTAGGGCATTAGGTGTTAAAACACCCCTACGAGCTTAGTAACTTGGGTCGTAGATACTGATATGTAGATAGTGCAATGTTTGATTTCCTTAAGCTTTTCTCCTCAACCCATGTAACAAGCGTTGAGCCAATAGCTCCCAAGTCAGTTGACTTTAGGGTATTAGGTGTTAAAACACCCCTTCGGGCTTAATTGCTTAGGTTAGGGAGGCTACGAAATCAAACTTATCTACATTTTTATTATCATCATTTTTTTTTCTTTTTTTCTTTTTTTTTTCTTTTTTTTTCATGTTTTTTTTTAATTATATACAATCCCTTTCCCTTAGTTGTTACCTTTAACAAAAGAACATAAATAATGTAATAATCCAATATGCAACCCACAATCATATGTTAAAGTGTGTGTGTGCAAATTAAGGTTTAAAAATACATGTTAAATACGTATATGAGCAGAATTAAGTGGTAACAATATGAGAATTTGTAAACCTGAATATTTCAGGAAGTATTATAATAGATCTTGTTAAGAATGGTTACTAAGATGCGTCTCAAGAGTCACTTTAACAAAAGAACTCCTTTACTCTGCCATCCTAGTAACAACAATTATGCATATGCTTTATGAAATGAAAAACAATTTTTTTTTTATCAACTACTACCCTCTCCCCCCAACCAAAACGAGACATTGTCCTCAATGTTCTAAGGTAGAAAGATAGAGTATAAAAGATATCACCTGAAATAACGAACACTGACAAAACCTGAAACACACTGAAACAAAAATAAGAAATAACAAAACATAATAATAAAACCAAAACACACAAAAATTCACAAATGAAGGCTCAAATCCAATCTAAGCTTTTTACGGCTTTCCTTAGATGACCAATTTATGCGACTCATGGAAGGATCAATCACAGGAATGAAAGATTGTAGTTGGTCAATCAATTATTCAGCAGTAGTAGCAGAGATTATGATTTGTCGTGCAGAAGATGTTACAAATTCCTGTTCCACAACATGATCAAGAAAAGACAACAACTTATCATAATAACCATTAACATTTAACAAACCTATGGGTTTATGGTGAATGTGCAATTGAGCCCAAGAGGAAATATGAAAGATCTCTTCCAATGTGCCTAGACCACCTGGTAAAGCAATGAAAGCATCAGCATGGTTAAACATTGCATTCATTCGAGCCGACATTGTGGAGACCTGAAGTTCCTCTCCAATTATTTTTCCAATGATGTCCCCTTGTGCCAAAGCTTCAGGGACGATTCCTAAAACTTGACTACCTCCTAAAAATGCAGCTATTGACACACCTCCCATTAACCCAAGACTGCCTCCCCCATATACTAAATGAATATTTCTCTCAGCTAGCACCTGACCAAGATGATTTGCTGATTCTAAAAACTCCTTTTCTTTCCCAGGACTAGATCCACCGAAAACACAAATATTTCTTATTTGATGACTTGAGGAACTTGCCATTTCTACACACTTCTGTATTTGTTGAATGTATGGATTGAGTAGAAATGAAAGGAAGGAAAAGAGGGTTTTATAGATGAGAAAGTAGAAAGGCAATCATAACATCTATATATAGGCCAGCTAGAGTCTCACACACTCTCTCTCTCTTTTTATTTATTTATTTATTTACTTTTGAAAAAAAAAACATGTGTATGTACAGGTAGTTGTGATTGTGGCTCACATCTTCCCTTGGTTTTACGTCCAAGAACGGCTTAAACGCCCTCTATGGGTCGGGGATACGCTTCCCATCTAATTTTCTTAAAAACTGGCAAACAGGGTCTTTTTTAGTCAGATTCCCAAGACTAAGTCGATCATGTTCTTTATGAAATAGTGGCCATAAATCATGAATTGCACGATGCACATCTCCACTAGGATGCGTCTCAAGAGTCAATAGAAGATTATCTAAAGACTCCTTACTCAGGCCATCCTTAATGAATTGTATTTTATCTTCACGGTTTATAGATACCATTCCTAAAGAACGACATTGTGTATTACAAGTCCATCTAGCACATCGATGACAGACATCCAGTCGTTTTGCACGACGCTTCTTTGCAAAAGTGCTTTTACCTGTTCCAGGCATGTGTGAAATGAAGAAGTTAGAGGACTCACCTGATAATCGGACCTTTGCTTCAATCAACCAACGAATATCTTCAAGAATTCCATGATTCATTAATAATCTCAATCTTGCATATCTAGCACGGTAAATTTTTGTAATCGCATTCTGAGGCAGAGCGGGAAAATACTTTTTCAATTTTTCAAGATTAGTGTCCATTTTCAAATGAGAATTGGAAGAGAGATTCAAAGAATTGCACAGATATATACACAGATATCAGTAATTATGGGAAACTGAAAGAACCGACTTAAGTCACGGAGTACCGTTATCCGCCATTTGACCGGGGTGAAGAAACTTGCAAAAATCACTCAAAAAGAAACAAAAATAAAATAAAATAAAATAAATATTTATATAAGAAACAAAAATAAAATAAAATAAAATAAAATAAAATCAATCTTTATATACAGGATCACCCAATTCAATAGAGTTATGTTCAACTGAAAAATTGTCAAAGTAAACTTTTAGACGATGTCCATTTACCTTGAAAACATTGCCATTCTTTGGATTCTCGATGTCATAGGCCCCATATGGATACACATGTTTCACAATAAAAGGACCACTCCATCTTGATCTTAATTTTCCAGGAAATAAATGCAGTCGAGAATTATAAAGCAAGACTTTTTGACCAACATTGAAGGTTTTTCTCTGTATTTTCTTGTCATGAAATTCTTTTATTCTTGCTTTATGAATTCTTGAATTTTCATATGCATCATTTCTTATTTCCTCAAGCTCATTTATTTGTAATTTTCGTAGTTGACTAGCATCATCCAGATTTGAATTGAAAGTTTTAATAGCCCAATAAGCTTTATGTTCAAGTTCCACAGGCAAGTGACAAGGTTTTCCATAGACTAGTCTATAAGGTGACATACCTAATGATGTTTTATAAGCAGTTCGATAAGCCCAAAGTGCATCATTAAGTCTTAAAGACCAGTCTTTCCTATTAGGGTTCACTGTTTTCTCCAAAATATGTTTGATCTCCCTATTAGCAAGCTCTACTTGTCCACTTGTTTGAGGGTGATAAGGGGTGGCAACTTTATGTGTGATTCCATATTTCTTCATTAAAGACTCAAATGGCTTGTTGCAAAAATGTGTTCCACCATCACTTATTATGGCTCGAGGGACTCTAAATCGACTCAAAATATTTTCTTTCAAAAACTTTATCACTGTTTTGTGATCATTGTTTCGACTTGGAATTGCCTCTATCCATTTTGAAACATAATCTGCTGCAACTAATATGTATAAGAAACCAAATGATGGAGGGAATGGGTCCATGAAATCTATACCCCAACAGTCAAAGATCTCAATGACAATAATAGGGTTTAAAGGCATCATGTGATGTTTTGAAATAGATCCCATCTTTTGACAATTTTCACAAGACTTGCAGAATGCATGTGAGTCTTTGAACATGGTGGGCCAGTAAAATCCACTTTGTAAGATTTTTGCAGTTGTCTTTCTTGATGAGAAATGGCCCCCACATGCCTCAGAATGACAAAATTTAATGACACTACTTACCTCATTGTCAGGAATGCATCTTCGAAATATTTGATCAGGACATTATTTGAATAAATAAGGATCATCCCAATAAAAGTTCTTCACTTCGTTCAAAAACTTTCTTTTATCTTGGGTATTCCAATGAGCTGACAATTGTCCTGAAACAAGAAAATTGACAATATTAGCAAACCAAGGCATTGTAGAGACAGAAAGTAAAGATTCATCAGGAAAGTAGTCATTGATTGGTGTGATGTCAGTTTTCGAATCTATTGTCAATCTTGACAAGTGATCTGCGACAACATTTTCGCTGCCTTTCTTATCTTTGATTGTGATATCAAATTCTTGAAGTAATAAAATCCACCGCACCAATCTAGCCTTGGAATCTTTCTTAGAAAGAAGATATTTTAATGCTGCATGATCACTAAAAACAACAACAGGTGAGCCAACAAGATAAGATCTGAATTTTTCACTTGCAAATACTACTGCAAGTAATTCTTTTTCAGTGGTGGTATAATTCATTTGAGCACTATTTAAAGTTTTACTTGCATAGTAAATTACATAAGGTTTCTTATCTTTTCTTTGTCCCAAAACAGCACCTACGGCATAATCACTAGCATCACTCATTATTTCAAAAGGTAATGACCAATCGGGAGGTTGAATGATAGGAGCACAAGTAAGCAAGTTTTTAAGTTTAACAAAGGCTTCTTCACAATGTTCAGTCCATTCAAAAATAGTATCCTTTGTTAGAAGGTTACTTAAAGGCTTAGATATTACACTAAAATCTTTGATGAACCTTCTATAAAAACCAGCATGTCCCAGGAATGATCTAACATCTTTAAAAGATTTTGGTGTTGGCAAGTTTGCAATTAACTCAATTTTAGATTTGTCAACCTCAATTCCTTTTGATGAAACAATGTGACCAAGTACAATGCTGTTTGTTACCATAAAATGACATTTTTCCCAATTCAGCACAAGATTCTTTTCTTCACACCTGGTTAAAACCTTTCCTAAATTAGTCAAACAATCATCAAATGAATCGCCAAAAACAGAAAAATCATCCATGAAAATCTCAAGAAAATGTTCAACCATATCGCTAAATATACTAAGCATGCATCTTTGAAATGTGGCTGGTGCATTACATAATCCAAAAGGCATCCTTCGATATGCAAAAGTACCAAATGGACATGTGAAAGTAGTCTTTTCTTGATCTTCCAATGCAATTTCAATTTGGTTGTAACCCGAATAGCCATCTAGGAAACAATAAAATTCATGACCTGCAACTCTTTCTAGGATTTGATCCATGAAAGGTAAAGGAAAATGATCTTTTCTAGTCATTGAATTAAGTTTCCTATAGTCAATGCACATGCGCCAACCAGTAACAGTTCTAGTGGGAATTAACTCATGCTCTTCCTTTCTCTCTTTAACATAAGTTTTGTATTTGTATCCAACTTGATTTGTTGTTAACATAAGTTATAATCATAAATGCTTGACGAGATTTACAAGTACTAGAATCGAATAAGATGAGTAATGTAATCATGTTAACAATCTATAATCTGATTGGAACCTCCTTTGTGTGTGGTTTCCAATTGAATAATAAGAGTTTATATTATACTTGTTTGACATACCATTAGTGGAACCTCTAACCTTGACATTTGTTATTATTATTTTTTAATCCTTACATTAATTTTCCATCTCCAAGTTCTCATCATCATCTTCTTCTTCTCTTTTTTTATTATTATTACTACTACTACTACTACTACTACTACTACTACTAGTATTATTATTATTATTATTATTATTATTATTATTATTATTATTGTTATTGTCATTGTTGTTATTATTGTTATTACTATTATTATTGTTGTTGTTATTATTATTGTTGTTGTTATACTATTGTCGTTTATAATTTGTACAATTAACCTCCCTATGGTTCGACCCCGGTCTTGTCGGGTTATTTATTACTTTGACAGTCCTGCACTTGGGAGAAGACATCAATCTTTTAGTCATGTCAGCAACTCAATGCTTTTTGGAACATGGGATTCCATTTCAGTATAACCCTATCACTAGGATACCAGAACAAGTTAAGCCGACAGAGATGAAATATGTTGACCAAAGATTTGGGTTGGAGTATAAACCTAACAATGAGGATCATCGGTGGGCTGCTGACCTGAGGAGGGAAAGAAGAATGACTAGAATTGAAGGAAGAGAGCTTGAAGAAGAAAAGCTAGAAATCCCTCCCTTTACAGGGTTATTCCCAAAAGCAGCATATGTAATGCAACATGATAAAAGAGTAGAACGTCTTGATCAAGGCTTGTCAAATATGAGCATAAACACCTTTAGGAAAAATAATACGGATGGAGGTGACATGAAGATAGTAACAGGAAAGGGAGATGACGCGTTACCACAACTAATTGTCCATACACTAAAAGAAGTCTTCGCCAAGACCTTTGTGCGCAATTTGGCTCAGGGTAAGAAATTTCAGAACTGGGTGACCCAAGAAGCTCCGGTAGTTTTCAAAATGAATCCTGAAAGCAGATCTCCTACAATATCACATACATTTAGCATCAATAATAAATGGCCAAACTCGAACGAACATGTGATAGCTATGAAAGAAGAAGAATGGGATGAAAGCAATATTAATAAATTCACCAAGCTAGGGGAAAAACAGGAATAGACTTGGAAGCCCACCAAAGAGGAACTCGAAACCATCAATGTGGGCCGTGATCAACTTAGGAAAGAGTTAAAAATAGGTATCTTAATTACTTCTAAACAAAGGATGGAAATGATCGCCCTATTACAAGAATATTCAGATGTCTTTGCTCGGTCCTATGAAGATATGTCTGGTTTGGATACAAATATTAGGGTACACAAGATACCATTGAAAGAAGGTTGTAAACCAGTCAAGCAGGAGCTGAGAAGGGCCTACCTGAATATCTGGAGATCAAGGTCAAGGCAGAACTCTAGAAGTAGTGGGATGCTGATTTTCTAGAAGTGGTTAGATATCCACAATGGGTATTTAACATTGTTGTGGTGCCCAAGAAGGAGGGGAAGATTAGAGTTTGTGTGGACTTCCAGAATTTGAATAGAGCTAGACCTAAGGATGACTTTCCTCTACCACACATAGATGTTTTGGTGGACAACGCTGCTCGAAGTGCCACATATTCCTTTTATGGATGGTTTTTCAGGATACAACCAGATAAAAATGGCTTCAGAGGATAAGGTGAAAATAACTTTTGTCATACCTTGGGCGGCATACTACTACAAGGTATTGCCATTTGGTTTGAAGAATGCAGGAGCAAACTATTAAACAACAATGGTGACTCTGTTCCACGACATGATGCACAAGGAAATTGAGGTGTATATTGATGATATGATTGCTAATTTGAAAAGGGAGAAAATCATGTTGAGGCTTTGAGGAAGTTATTTGAGAGGTTGAGGAAGTATGAATTAAGGCTCAATCCTGCAAAATGTTCATTTGAAGTTAAATTAGGTAAGTTATTGGGATTTGTGGTAAGTGATAGAGGTATAAAGGTGGATCTAGATAAAATAAAGGTCATTCAAGCTATGTCATCCCCTAAGACAGAGAAAGAAGTAAGAGGATTCTTGGGAAGGTTAAACCATATTACTCGGTTTATAGCTTAGTTAACAACAACATGTGAACCTATATTCTGATTATTAAGGAAAAAGAATCCTAGAACCTGGAATGAGGAGTGTGGGGAGGCATTCAATAAATCAAACATTATTTATAAAATCCACTTTTACCGATTCCTCCAGTATCAGGAAAGCCTTTGGTATTATATCTAACAGTAACCAAAGTAGCCATGGGATGTGTATTGGGTCAACATGATGAAACTGAAAATAAGGAAAGAGTTATTTATTACTTAAGTAAGAAACTCACCGAATGTGAGTCTAGATACATTAAGATAGAAAGGCTCTGTTGTGCGCTGGTGTGGGTGGCAAAGAGATTACGACATTATATGTTATGCTATACCATTTGGTTAATTTCAAAAATGGATCCTTTAAGAGAAAGCCGTAAAAGGAAGTGCAATTGCGGACCCTTTGGCTTATAATGTTGTTGAGGATTATAAACCTTTGGACTTTGATTTCTTAATAAAGATATATTGTTCATAGAGAAAGAAAAGGAGAAGACAGATTGGTGGACCATGTTTTTTGACAAAGCAATATGGTAACGAGGTCGGTGCGGTAATAATCTCTCCCAATAAGAAACAATATCCGGTTTCGGTTAAAATACATTTCGAGTGCACCAACAATATAGCTGAGTATGAAGTTGGTATCCTCAGTTTAGAAGCTGCATTGGAGCTAAAGATAAAAAAAGAGAGGATAGATGTATATGGGAATTCAAATGTTGATTATATGTCAAGTTGAGGGGGATGGTAAACCAAGGAAGAAAAGTTAAGGTCGTACCAGGAATACCTATCTACACTAGCAAAGGAATTTGAAGAGATTAAAATCACCCATCTAGGAAGAGAAGGGACTCATGTTGTGGATGCTTTGGCCACGCTAGCAGCTATGACTACCATTGATCTCAAGTATAAGGTACAACCTGTACACATTAATAATAGAAATGATCCAGCTCACTGTTGCTTAATTGAAGGAGAAATAGGAAAAATGAATCTCTTCTTTATAAAAGCCCAGACTAGGATCACATCCTCACACTAGGGGCAAATATAAATATGTCATGAAAAGTTTTACGTGTTAGAAACAGGATGAAAGCTTGTTGATTTGAAAAAATAAGTTTAGCATTTGACAAAAGCATGAAAAAGAAGGCAATGACAAATCATACATTTTGGAAAAAGCTACTTGAAAAAGTCGAAGACTTCTTCTCAAAGATATGATAAGTAAAAAAAAGGCAGCATGAAAAATAAATGCAGCATACGACTTCAAAAGCAAGCTCATGTCAAGAGAGAGTTTCATAAAATAGAAGAAGATGATGGGACCTATGTTTCAAAACCAGGATTGTGGAAAAGGAAAGAAGCATTGCATTGATGATAACAAAGAATCGGTTTTGGTTATGGAATAAAAAGAAGATGAGATGAACCCTACCATTAGGAAAATCTCAAAGAAATGAAAAGATCAACCTTGCAATCAGGAATCACCAAGTTTTCCAACCCTTCTCTTGTCATCCCTTCAGGACTTTGCCAAGTAAGTGCCATTTTTCACACTTGTCGCATCACATCTTCCAGTTGGGTAGGTCACCCATTACAATAAGACCATTCTTTGATTTTTCCTTGGGTAGGTCACCCATTATAATAAGACCAGTATTTTCTTGGGTAGGTCACCCATTACAATAAGACCAAATCTCCATATTTCTTATCTAGGTAGGTCACCAATGACAATGAGGCCATTCTTCCATTTGGGTAGGTCACCCATTACAATGAGACCAATATTTTTCTAGGTAGGTCACCCATTACAATGAGA
>NW_011501117.1:4342-18207 GCF_000495115.2 Populus euphratica | reverse complement strand
ATGAGACCAATATTTTTCTACCCATTACAATGAGACCAATATTTTTCTAGGTAGGTCACCCATTACAATGAGACCAATATTTTTCTAGGTAGGTCACCCATTACAATGAGACCACACTACACACATTTTTTTTAGTTCCAGTTGAATGTGATCACCAGATGGGATCTCAAGTGGCTTTGGTTAAAGGGAATCGCCAGATGGGATTTCAAGTTGACCAAGTTACACATATTCTTTGGTTTTGGTTAAAAGGGATCGCCAGATAGGATCTCAGGTAGCTTTGGTTAAAGGGAATTGCTAGATGGAATTTCAGGTTGACCAAGTTACATATATTATTTTATTCTTGTGAGAGGAGATCGCCAGATGGGATCTTAGATAGCTTTGGTTAAAGGGAATTGCTAGATGGGATTTTAGGTTGATCGGGCTACAAACATAGATTTTTTTTGTTCTAGTTAACAGGAATCGCTATATAGGATCTCAGGTTAGGCCAACCATATGCAGATTTTGGTTCTGATTAAAGAGGATTGCTGGATGGGATCTCAAGTTAGCCTAACCAAACAGGATATTGGTTTTAGTTAAAGGGGATTGCCAGATGGGATCTCAGGTTAACCTAACCACGATACCGATATCAGTTTTGGTTACAAGAAGTCACTAGAAGGGATCTCATATTTCCGTTTTGGTTTAAAGAGGTCGTCAAAAGGGATCTCATATTTCAACTTTGATCTAAGAAGGTCACCATAAGGGATCTCATATTTCAGTTATGGTTAAAGGGAACTGCCAGATGAGATTCCAGGTTGACCGAACTACAAATATAGTTTTTGGTTTTGCTCTAGAAGGGATCTCATATTTCAGTTTTGGTTAAAGGAGGTCGCTAGAAGGGATCTCATACTTCAGCTTTGGTTAAAAGGAATCGCCAGATAGGATTCTAGGTTGACTGAGTTGCAAAATAGATTTTTGGTTTTTAGGTTAATGAAGATCGCCAAAGGGGATCTCAGGTTAACCCACTCGCAACATAAATTTCAGCTTTGGCTAATGGAAATCGCCAGATGAGATTTCAGGTTGGCCAAGTTACAAATATAGATTTTTCGTTTAAAAAAGGTCGTCAGAAGGGATCTCAAAGGAATTCCAAGTTAATTTAATCGAAGTTAGAAGTCAGAGTATCACCAGATTAGAATCTCAAGATGACTAGGTTTTAATCATAGTTTCGAAGAAGAGGAATTGCTATAAAGACAAAGTTTCAGATCGATCAAGCTTTGGCAAGATCAGTTCCACAATTCAATTTTATTTATCTTTATAAAACTTACGATGCAAAATCATTGCTCTGTAAATATTATAAAGAGGGGATAATTGTTGTAACCCATGTTACACCTCCATAAATAAAATAAAAAGAAAATAATAATAAATAATAATAATAATAAAAAAATAGAATAGTGTTATTGTTCCCCTCTCTCTTTCTCCCCGCATGCTGCTGCTCAAAACCCCAGGCATGGAAAGCAGTGCACGCGCCCCCTGCAAAGCCACGGCTATTGGAGAACTCACACGGTGTCCATGCGCGACAGAGGCCGCTCCCTTTGTGCCTATAAAGACCGCTCACAATATCAGTAATAGGAGAGTTTTTGAACGGGAGAGGCGCCTAGAAAACTGAAAGAGGGGGGAAAGTTTTTGAACGGGAGGAAGTTTTGGAGAGAAACCGAGAGAGGGGGGAAAAGAAAAAGAAGAAGAAGAAGAGAGAATAGGAGGGAGGGGAAGGAGGAAGAGGTTCAGTTTTTAAACGAGAGAGAGAGAGAGCACCCAAAACTGGTCCCCCTTCTGGCCATTCCCCTCCCTCGCTCATTTCTTCCCTGC
The DNA here is from genome assembly GCF_000495115.2 of Populus euphratica. Classification (NCBI taxonomy): domain Eukaryota; kingdom Viridiplantae; phylum Streptophyta; class Magnoliopsida; order Malpighiales; family Salicaceae; genus Populus; species Populus euphratica. The sequence goes on along the minus strand of NW_011501117.1, from coordinate 16,365 downwards.
GTCCGAAAACAGCCCTCTCTGTCAACATAGCCACAGATCGACCACCAACGAACCCCACAGCAGCAGAACCATTTCTTCTCAGCAGAAGCAAGACCGGAAGTAGGGGAAAGAGAACTAGAGAACAAACGGACGAGGAAGAACACAACAGCGGACGAGTAGAAGAAGAGAAGATAAGCAGAAGAAAACACAGGAAGAGCAGCCGCAGCAAACACCACGAACCGCACCAGCAGCTGCACAGACGAGGAAGAAGGGCAGCCGCAGCAACACTAGAGAAGAGGAAGAGCAGCCACCGTGACACCATCAAGGGCAGCCGCAGCAACACTAGAGAAGAGGAAGAGCAGCCACCGTGACACCATCAACTGCACCAACCACACCAGCTCATCATCTTGCATATGAGGTCTGCAGAATAGGGAAGAAGAAGCGCAGAAAACCAGAAGAAGGAGAGAGGAACAAAGATTGCAGAGGAGGGAACTTAGAAGAAGAACGCCAACAGAGGACGGCACCACTGATCGACGAGCCAACAGGCCTTCAAACCTCGCCGTTTTCCTTTCGTTCCCAGGTCGGTTTTCTTCACCTCCCGCACCGTGAACATGTTTTTGCTTTGTGTTTGCACTTTTCAAGTGAAACTTAATTCACTTGAACAGTAACGTGGGCTTTGCATGCATTCTGTTTTGTTCAATTGAAAGGGCTCATTTCATGCATTTTGTTTTGTTCGGGTAAAACTTAATTCACTTCAATAGTAGGTGAACAGTAACTAAGGATGTATTTGTTTGCGAAGAACATAATTACGGGGTACTGTGCAGGTGAACAGTACACAAGGTAACTATTCATTGTAAAGTACCGACCCATATTGTTTCGGGCTGGGCTCATAAAATGGCCATTTAATTTCGGGCTGATTTCAACCCAGTCTCCTTGTGGGCCGGGTCTGGCCCATTCAGAATTTTCTTCAAAGAATTATTTAAAAGAATCTGTGATTTTCTGCAATTTTGTTACTGTATTTTGATCAATATCGGTTTGTATACAAATCCAGTATTAAAATATCCAGTTTTCATTAAGTCATCAAAAAAATATAAAAATAAAAATGTCTTGTTTTCATGCATACGGCCTAGTCTCTCTAATATATATATATATATATATATATAAATCATCTCATCATATTTTTATAAAACAAAGAAAATTTCAAAAAATATATGTATTAGCATGCATTTTGGTTTTAATAACAAGTTTATTCAAGCCATGAGAACTAAACAAATATTTCAAAAATTCTAAAAAAATTATTTTATTTTCTTTTAATATCTGGGGTTATGATCTTATACGTAAGACGTATTCCAGAAATTAAATTCTTGTGTTTAGGTCAGAGTTACCCGGTATAACTAGGAAACACGAGAAAACCTTAGATTTTATAAGACAATAAACAATGCAGCTTACCTTAGGTGGGGCGTATTTGAGGTGCTAATACCTTCCTTTTACGCAACTAGACCCCGTACCCAATCTCTGAGACCAGTTAGGGTTCCCAGTGACCAAAATACTAGGTGACGACTTGATTAGTACTTAAAAGTATATTTTTATCATGGTTTTATATTATCATTTTGCACTTGAAGTATCAATAACTTCTTAACTAAAACATGTCTTATAATAATATATCTAATAATATAAGATACTTTTAATTTGTGGTAAATGTTCATTTTAAATGCAGGCCTATCACAGAAATGAAAGGATTGATTGATGACTTTAACAACTTAAATTGCAAGGATAAAGAGATGACCAAACTTAGAAAAGAGATGTCGGTGCAATCCAAACCGGAACACTGTTTGGTAATTGGGTCATATCTCGAGCTATATATCTCAGATTTAGGTCCAATTTATATGGATGAAAAAGTAAGACCTATGCCTACAACTTTCATATGGAGCCCAAGATCTACAATAGCCATTTTGAAGTCCAAATTTTAGCAACAACAAAGAAGACAGAATCTGTTTTCCAGCCCAAGCACTCTTCAATATTTTGGCCATATCTGGACTTCTAGAAGTCCAAATGAGCTGAATCTTTTACACAAGAAAGCTGAGACAATTGCCTACAACTTTCATGTTTTCAACTGGCTCCAATTTTGACGTTATCAATGACGTTTTGGACAGACAAGAAAAGATAAGGATTGTCACCAAGTAAAAAGTTGGCCACCCACTTATCAATTAGTTATCAAATCAATAGTTCCCAATTTTGGCCTATAAAAGGAGGCATTTGCCATGCATTTAGGCATTTTGGTTTCCAGATTAAGATCATGTTCTTGGTTTCTCTCTTTGTATTTTTTGTAATGTTTATGCTTTACTTTCATTAATATCAAATTTATGCCTTTCATTTTCTTGCATTTATTTAGTTAACTTTAATCTTATTCATGTTTTTATTTTATTTATTTATTTTTCTTTCTTTTATTATGTCTAATTCTTATTTTGTTTATCTATTTTGCTTTCTTTCATTATGTCTAGCTAAGTTAGTTATGTCAAGGTGAAAAGGTTACACTAATGGTGTAAGAATAAGTATAATGTAAACTCAATATGGACTTTAATGTTTGATACTAACATATTTTATATTTGTTATCTTGTTCACTCTTTAATACTTTGCTTGTTAAATGACTAATCTTGATTTATGTTCTATAACACTTGCTACAACAAATGCTTGACACTTTCATAGTTCATACTGTATGGTATAATCGACACCTGAGCTATGAAAGGAACTTGATTTGTTGTTAACATAAGTTATAATCATGAACGCTTGACAAGATTTACAAGTACTAGCATTAATCGAATAAGATGACTAATGTAATCATGTTAACAATTTATAATCTGATTGGAACCTCCTAAGTGTAGGAGTGTCGAAGTAATAAATAACCCGGCAAGACCGGGGTCGAACCACAGGGAGGTTAATTGTACAAATTATAAAGAACAAGAAAACAACAATAATAATATCAACAACAACAACAACAATAATAATAGTAATAACAATAACAATAATAATAATAATAATAATAATAAAGACAAAGAAGGAGAAGAAGAAAAAGATGATGAGAACTTTGAGATGTAACGATTAAACAATGATAATAACAAATGTCAAGGTTAAAGATTCGACTAATGGTATGTCAAACAAGTATAATATAAACTAATTGGAAACCACACATAAAGGAGGTTCCAATCAGATTATAAATCTTGGTGTTCAGATCAAGATCATTCTCTTCCTTTCTCTCTTTGTAATGTTTATGCTTTGCTTTTTCATTAATATCAAGTTTATGCCTTTCATTTCTTTTCCTTTACTTAGTTAACTTTTATGTTCTTACTTTGTTTATCTATTTTTCTTTCTTTCATTATGTCTAGCTAAGTTAGTTATGTCAAGGTGAAAAGGTTACACTAATGGTGTAAGAATAAGTATAGTGTAAACTTAATATGGACTTTAATGTTTGATACTAACATGTTTTGTATTTGTTATCTTGTTCACTCTTTAATACTTTGCTTGTTAAATGATTAATCTTGATTTATGTTGTATAACACTTGGTACAACAAATGCTTGGCACTTTCATAGCCTATAATGTATGGTATAACCGACACCTGAGCTATGAAAGGAACTTGATTTGTTGTTAACATAAGTTATAATCATGAATGCTTGACGAGATTTACAAGTACTAGCATTAATCGAGAACTGTTCAGTATTTTATAATAATAGTAATAGTACAAATTCGACTAAAAGATTGATGTCTTTTCCTAAGTGCAGGAGTGTCGAAGTAATAAATAACCCTGTAAGACTGGGGTCGAACCACAGGAAGGTTAATTGTACAAATTATAAAGAACAATAAAACAACAATAATAATAGTAATAACAATAACAATGATAACAATAATAATAATAATAATAATAATAAAGATAAAGAAGGAGAAGAAGAAGAAGAAGATGAGAACTTTGAGATGGAATATTAATGTAACGATTAAACAATGATAATAATAAATGTCAAGTTCTTTTCATAGCTCAGGTGTCGGTTATACCATACAGTATGAACTATGAAAGTGCCAAGCATTTGTTGTAGCAAGTGTTATAGAACATAAATCAAGATTAGTCCTTTAACAAGCAAAGTATTAAAGAGTGAACAAGATAACAAATATAAAACATGTTAGTATCAAACATTAAAGTCCATATTGAGTTTACACTATATTTATTCTTACACCATTAGTGTAACCTTTTCACCTTGACATAATGAAAGAAAGAAAAATAGATGAACAAAATAAGAACATAAATAAGATAAGAATTAATGAAGGAAAGAAATTGAAAGGCATAACCTTGATATTATTGAAAGCAAAGCAATACAAAAAAATACAAGAGAGAAAGCAAGAGCATTATCTTGATCTAGAAACCAAGATGCCTAAATGCATGGCAAATGCCTCCTTTTATAGTCCAAAATTGAGAACTATTGATTTGATGACTAATAGATGAGTGGGTGGCCAACTCTTGACTTGGTGACAATCCTTATCTTCTCTTGTCTGCCTAAAATGTCATTGATAACGTCAAAATTGGAGCCACTTGAAAACATAAAAGTTATAGGCAATTGTCTCAGCTTTCTTATGTAAAACATTCAGCTCATTAGGTCTTCTAGAACTCCAGATATGGCCAAAATACTGAACAGTGCTCGGGCTGGAGGACAACTTCGGGCTTCTTTGTTGTTGCAATAATTCGGACTTGAAAATAGCCTTTTTAGATCTTGGGCTCTATAGGAAAATTGTAGGCCTATGTCTTACCTTTCCATCCATATAAAGTAGACCTAAATCTGAGATCTATAGCTCCAGATATGACCTAAGTACCAAACAGTGTTCCCGTTTGGATTGCACCGACATCTCTTTTCTAATTTTGGTCATCTCTTTGCCTTTGCAATTTAAGTTCTTAAAGTCATCAATCAATCCTTTTATTTATGTGATAGGCCTGCATTTAAAATAAACATTTACCATAAATTAAAGGTATCTTATATTATTAGATATATTATTATAAAACATGCTTTAGTTAAGGAGTTATTGATACTTCAAGTGCAAAATGATGATGTAAAACCATGATAAAAATGCAGTTTTAAGTACTAATCACACCCCCCAACCAGATACTGATATGTAGATAGTGCAATGTTTGATTTCCTTAAGCTTTTCTCCTCAACCCATGTAACAAGCGTTGAGCCAATAGCTCCCAAGTCAGTTGACTTTAGGGTATTAGGTGTTAAAACACCCCTTCGGGCTTAATTGCTTAGGTAAGGGAGGCTACGAAACCAAACTTATCTACATTTTTATTATCATCATTTTTTTTTCTTTTTTTTTTTGTTTTTTAATTATATACAATCCCTTTCCCTTAGTTGTTATCTTTAACAAAGGAACATAAATAATGTAATAATCCAATATAGAACCCATAATCATATGTTAAAGTGTGTGTGTGTAAATTAAGGTTTAAGAATACATGTTAAATAAGTATATGAGCAGAATTAAGTGGTAACAATACGAGAGTTTGTAAACCTGAATATTTCAGGAAGTATTGTAATAGACCTTGTTAAGAACGGTTACTAAGATGTATCTCAAGAGTCACTTTAACAAAAGAACTCCTTTACTCTGCCATCCTAGTAACAACAATTATGCACATGCTTTATGAAATGAAAAACAATTTTTTTTTATCAATTACTACCCTCTCCCCCCAACCAAAACGAGACATTGTCCTCAATATTTAAAGGTAGAAAGATAGAGTATAGAAGATATCACCTGAAATAACGAACACTGACAAACCTGAAACACACTGAAACAAAAATAAGAAATAACAAAACACAATAATAAAACCAAAAGACACAAAAATTCACAAATGAAGGCTCAAATCCAATCTAAGCTTTTTACGGCTTTTCTTAGATGACCAATTTATACTACTCATGGAGGGATCAATCAAAAGAATGAAGGATTGTAGTTGGTCAATTAATTGTTCAGCAGTAGCAGCAGAGATTATGATTTGTCGTGCAGAAGATGTTAGAAATTCCTGTTCCACAGCATGATCAAGAAAAGACAACAACTTATCATAATAACTATTAACATTTAACAAACCTATGGGTTTATGGTGAATGTGCAGTTGAGCTCAAGAGGAAATATGAAAGATCTCTTCCAATGTACCTAGACCACCTGGTAAAGCAATGAAGGCATCAGCATGGTTAAATATTGCATTCATTCGAGCTGACATTGTCGAGACCTGAAGTTTCTCTCCAATTGTTTTTCCAATGATGTTTCCTTGTGCTCAAGCTTCGGGGACGACCCCCAAAACTTGACTACCTCCTAAAAATGCAGCTATTGACACACCTCCCATTAACCCAAGACTGCCTCCCCCATATACTAAATGAATATTTCTCTCAGCTAGCACCTGACCAAGATGATTTGCTGATTCTAAAAACTCCTTTTCTTTCCAAGGACTAGATCCACCGAAAACACAAATATTTCTTATATGATGACCTGAGGAACTTGCCATTTCTACACACTTCTATATTTGTAGAATGTATGGGTTGAGTAGAAATGAAAGGAAGGAAGAGAGGGTTTTATAGATGAGAAATTAGAAAGGCAATCATAACACCTATATGTAGGCCAGCTGGAGTCTCACACTCTCTCTCTCTCTCTTTATTTATTTATTTATTTACTTTTGAAAAAGCATGTGTATGTACAGGTAGTTCTGATTATTTTTATTTATTTATTTATTTACTTTTGAAAAAAAACATGTGTATGTACAGGTAGTTGTGATTGTGGCTCACATCTTCCCTTGGTTTTACGTCCAAGAACGGCTTAAACGCCCTCTATGGGTCGGGGATAGGCTTCCCATCCAGTTTTCTTAAAAACTGGCAAACAGGGTCTTTTTTAGTCAGATTCCCAAGACTAAGTCGATCATGTTCTTTATGAAATAGTGGCCATAAATCATGAATTGCACGATGCACATCTCCACTAGGATGCGTCTCAAGAGTCAATAGAAGATTATCTAAAGACTCCTTACTCAGGCCATCCTTAATGAATTGTATTTTATCTTCACGGTTTATAGATACCATTCCTAAAGAACGACATTACGTATTACAAGTCCATCTAGCACATCGATGACAGACTTTCAGTCGTTTTGCACGACGTTTCTTTGCAAAAGTGCTTTTACCTGTTCTAGGCATGTGTGAAATAAAGAAATTAGAGGACTCACCTGATAATCGGACCTTTGCTTCAATCAACCAGCGAATATCTTCAGGAATTCCATGATTCATTAACAATCTCAATCTTGCACATCTAGCACGGTAAATTTTTGTAATCGCATTCTGAGGCAAAGGGGGAAAATACTTTTTTAATTTTTCAAGATTAGTGTCCATTTTCAAATGAGAATTGGAAGAGAGATTCAAAGAATTGCACAAATATATACACAGATATCAATTATTATGGGAAACTGAAAGAACCGACTTAAGTCACGGAGTATCGTTGTCCGCCATTTAACCGGGGTGAGAGAAGCTAACAAAAAAAATCACTAAAAAAAAAAACACAAAAACAATGTGAGAAAAACAAAATAGTCAACCTTTATCTACAAGATCATTCCAACCAGTTGATTCATTTTCACTAGGAAACTTATCAAAGTAAGCTTTCAAACTATGTCCATTTTCTTTAAAATCATTATCATTCATTAAATTCTCAATATCATAGGCCCCATAAGGATTGCTCCATCTTGATCTTAGCTCTCTAGGTAATGAATATAGTTGAGAATTATAAAACAAAACTTTTTGACCAGTATCAATATTTTGATAATTTTCACAAGTTTTGTAGAATGCATGCGTGTCCTTGAACATGGTGGGCCAATAAAATCCATTTTGAAAGATTTTTGTAGCTGTCTTTTTTGACGAGAAATAACTTCCACATGCTTCAGAATGACAAAGTTTAATGACACTACTTACCTCATTGTCGGAAATGAATCTTTGAAATATTTGATCAGGATAATATTTGAATAAGTTAGGGTCATCACAATAAAAGTTCTTCATTTCGTTCAAAAACTTTTCTTTGTCTTGTGTACTCCAATCAGCTGGCAAATCTCCTAAAGCAAGAAAATTAATATTTTTATCATACCAAGGCATTGGACTAAGAGAAAGTAAGGATTCGTTAGGAAAGTAATCATCGATTGGTGTGATGTCAGATGTTTAATTTGGTGTCACTATTGACAAAAGATCCGCATCAACATTTTCGGTGCGTTTTTCATCCGTGATTTCTTCCTCCGAATAAATCATTTGCAAATCTTCAGATTCATCCAACTCATTTTTACTTAAAGTAGATTCAAGTTGATCATAAACTAATTCATCAATATGATCTACTTCTTGTAAATCATTATCATCTCCAGGTTGCTTGCAAATGTTGAAAATATTCATCTCTAATGTCATGTTTCCAAATGATAGCTTCATCAGTCCATTCCTACAAGTAAAAGAGTTATAGAAGTTGGTTTTAACTCACCTAGATTGAGACTCTAAAAAACTGAATATGGAAGTAAATTCACACTAGCACCGAGATCAAGTAAGGCTCTTTCAATTTTATGGTCTCCAATAAAGCAAGAAATTGTAGGACAACCAGGGTCTTTATATTTCAAAGTATTATTGTTTTGAAGAATAGCACTTACTTGTTCGGCTAGAAAGGCTTTCTTTTTCACATTTAGTTTCCTCTTCACAGTGCATAGATCTTTCAAAAATTTAGCATAGGAAGGAACCTGTTTAATAGCATCCACCAAAGGTATATTGATCCTTACCTGTTTAAAAATTTCAAAAATTTCAGAGTTGTGATTGACTTTCCTTTGTTTGGTCATGGCTTGAGGAAATGGAAGTGGTGGCGGAGAATCAGTCTTTTCTTTGCAATTTCCAGATTCAACCCCTTCCTTACCCTCAGAGATTGACTCATCATCTTTCTCATAAGGTTCAAGAGAGGGTTTTTCAATAACCTTACCACTGCGTAGAGTAGTGACTGATTTGACTTGATCCATGTGTTGGCTTCCGGAACTACTTGCATTTGCATTGTATTTCCCCTTGGGATTTTGTTGTGGTTGAGATGGAAACTTACCTTTCTCTTGGAAACTAAGAGCAGATGTTAATTTTGCAAGAGTATCTTTAAAATCTGTCATGTTTTGAGCAAGTTGAGTGTTGATTGTCTCTTGCTTTTCAATGAATGCATACAAAGTTTCCTCAAAATTTATTGTAGGAGGTGGAGCATAAGGAGGTGCGTATCCATGAGAATTTTGGAAATTATGGTGTGCTTGAAACTGTGGTGGTGAAGTTTGTGCATTGTCACTCTTCCAACTGAAATTTGGGTGATTTCTCCAACCAGGGTTGTATGTTTGGGAGTATGGGTTGTGGTTGGCCCTTTAGAAATTGTTTAAAGCATGGGCTTGTTCATGGAGACATTCCTTAAAAGAAGGCAAGGTTGGATAATCGTTGGTTGAATGTTCATTTGTTTCACAGATTTGACACACAATATTTTCAACAGATTTTAATGACCACTCTTTTTCAATTCTAGTGCCTCGACTTTTCTAGCTAAAGATGCAAACTTGACTTGAAGGTCATGATCTTCCCTAAGGTTGTACATACCTCCACTAGATGTATGAGGTTGAGTTTTACTCGGTGCCTCATAAGTACCCGCGGTGTCCTAATTTTGAGCATTTTCAGCTAACAAGTCTAAGTACTCCATTGCTTCATCACGGTCTTTATCTTCAAAAGTTCCATTGCACATCAATTCAACCATTTGCCTATCTTTAGGTGTTAACCCTTCATAGAAATGTGAAACCAATCTCCATGTTTCAAAACCATGATGAGGGCAAGTACTAAGCAAGTCTCGATACCTATCCCAACATTGGTAAAATGTTTCTCCTGGTTTTTGAGTGAAAGTGGTGATTTGTCTCTTGAAAGAGTTTGTTCTATGAGATGGGAAAAACGTCTTCAAAAACTGTTGTTGCATTTCATCCCAAGCACAAATGCATCCTGGTCTCAAATTTTGTAGCCATGTTTTAGCTTTATCTTTTAATGAAAAAGAAAAAAGCTTTAATCTGATGGTGTTCATGCTACAATTTAAATTATTATATGTGTTACAAACCTCCTCAAATTCTCTTAAATGCAAGTATGGATTTTCCAATTCTAAGCCATGAAAAGAAGGTAAAAGTTGAATAATACCTGGATTAAAATTAAAATGAGATGCATCGGGAGGAAAAACTATGCATGATGGTGCACTTGTTCTTGTGGGATTCATGTGGTCTCTAAGTGTTCTAGCATGGTTATTCTCATTATTCTCATTATGAAGTGACTGATTATCTTCTTCGGCCATATTTTCTGAAAATGATGAGGATACCCTACAAAGTCTACCAATTGATTTACGTGACCACACTCTCATGCACGTATGAGAATAGAATAAAAGGAAGAAGAAAACAAAAGAAGAAGAAACAAGAGAAAAGAAACAAAGTTATATACAAGAAAAGTGAAAAGAGAAAATAAAATAACTACTATAATTTACACAAGAACTTACCTCCCCGGCAACGGCGCCAAAAACTTGACACAACTAAAAGATTGATGTTTTCTCCCAAGTGTAGGAGTGTCGAAGTAATAAATAACCCAGCAAGACCGGGGTCGAACCATAGGGAGGTTAATTGTACAAATTATAAACGACAATAGTACAACAACAATAATAATAGTAATAACAATAATAACAACAATGACAATAACGATAATAATAATAATAATAATAATAATAATAATAATAATAATAAAGAAAGAAAGAGAAGAAGAAGATGATGATGAGAACTTGGAGATGGAAAATTAATGTAAGGATTAAACAATAATAATAACAAATGTCAAGGTTAGAGGTTTCACTAATGGTATGTCAAACAAGTATAGTATAAACTCTTATTATTCAATTGGAAACCACACACAAAGGAGGTTCCAATCAGATTATAGATTGTTAACATGATTACATTAGTCATCTTATTCGATTAATGCTAGTACTTGCAAATCTCGTCAAGCATTCGTGATTATAACTTATGTTAACAACAAATCAAGTTCCTTTCATAGCTCAAGTGTCGGTTATACCATATAGTATGGGCTATGAAAGTGCCAAGCATTTGTTGTACCAAGTGTTATATATCATAAATCAAGATTAGTCATTTAACAAGCAAAGTATTAAAGAGTGAACAAGATAACAAATATAAACCATGTTAGTATCAAACATTAAAGTCCATATTGAGTTTACACTATACTTATTCTTACACCATTAGTGTAACCTTTTCACCTTGACATAATAAACTTAGCTAAACATAATGAAAGAAAGAAAAATAAATAAACAAAATAAAAACATGAATAAGATTAAAGTTAACTAAGTAAATGCAAGGAAATGAAAGGCATAAACTTGGTATTAATGAAAGTAAAGGATAAACATTACAAAAAATACAAAGAGAGAAAGTAAGAGCATGATCTTGATCTGGAAACCAAGATGCCTAAATGCATGGCAAATGCCTCCTTTTATAGGCCAAAATTGGGAACTATTGATTTGATGACTAATTCATAAGTGGGTGGCCAACTTTTGACTTGGTGACAATCCTTATCTTCTCTTGTCTGCCCAAAACGTCATTGATAACGTCAAAATTGGAGCCAGTTGAAAACATGAAAGTTGTAGGCAATTGTCTGAGCTTTTTTGTGTAAACAATTCAGCTCATTTGGACTTCTAGAACTCCAGACATGGCTAAAATATTGAACAGTGCTCGGGCTGAAAAATAGATTCGGTCTTCTTTGTTGTTGCTATAATTTGGACTTGAAAATGGCCTTTGTAGATCTTGGGCTCCATATGAAAGTTGTAGGCCTATGTCTTACGTTTCCATCCATATAAATTGGATCTAAATCTGAGATATAGAGCTCCAGATATGACCCAATTACCGAACAGTGTTCCGGTTTGGATTGCACCGACATCTCTTTTTTAAGTTTGGCCATCTCTTTATCCTTGCAATTTAAAT
>NW_011501117.1:0-4121 GCF_000495115.2 Populus euphratica | reverse complement strand
TGATGATATAAAACCATGATAAAAATGCACTTTTAAGTACTAATCACGACTCCCAATCCATTTTCCACCAATAAAAGACTAGATTTTCTTGTCCCCCTATATTTGCCATTAGATAGATATTATACATACATTTTCTAGATAAAAGTGGAAAGCTCGCCGCGACGCCGCACACGTGCGACACTTTTTCAGTACTAGATTCACCGAAAACACAAATATTTTTTATGTGATGACTTATGGAACTTGCCATTTCTACACACTTCTATATTTGTTGAATGTATGGGTTGAGTAGAAATGAAAGGAAGGAAGAGAGGATTTTATAAATGAGAAATTAAAAAGACAATCATACTACCTATATGTAAGCCAGCTGGAATCTCACACACACACACACACTCTCTCTCTCTATTTATTTATTTATTTTTGAAAAAGCATATGTATGTATAGGTAGTTGTGATTGTGGCTCACATCTTCCTTTGGTTTTACATCCAAGAACAGCTTAAACGCCCTATATAGGTTGGGGATAGGCTTCCCATCCAGTTTTCTTAGAAACTAGCAAACATGGTCTTTTTTAGTTAGATTCCCAAAACTATGTTAATCATGTTCTTTATGAAAATGAGGCTATAAATCATGAATTGCACGATACACATCTCCACTAGGATGCGTCTCAAGAGTTAATAGAAGATTATCTAAAGACTCCTTACTGAGGCCATCCTCAATGAATTGTATTTTATCTTCACAGTTTATAGATACCATTTCTAAGGAACGACATTGTGCATTACAAGTCCATCTAGCACGTCAATAACAGACTTTCAGTCGTTTTGCACCATATTTTTTGGCAAAAGTACTTTTACCTGTTCCAAGCATGTGTGAAATGAAGGAATTAGATGACTCACTTGATAATTGGACATTTGCTTCAATCAACCAGTGAATATCTTCAGGAATTCCATGATTCATTTTCACTACAAAAATTATCAAAGTGAGCTTTCAAATGACGTCCATTTACCTTAAAAACATTATCATTCTTTGGATTCTCAATATAAAAGGCCCCATAAGGATATACGTGTTTCTCAATAAATGGACTGCCCCATCTTGATCTTAGCTCTCTAGGAAATAAATGGAGTTGAGATTTATAAAACAAAAGTTTTTGACCAGTATCAACTTTTTGACAATTTTCATAAGTTTTGGAGAATGCATGCATGTCCTTGAACATGGTGGGCCAATAAAATCCATTTTGAATATGGATTCTTTGTCTTGGGTGCTCCAATTAGCTGGCAAATCTCCTAAAGCAAAAAAATTGATATTTTTATCATACCAAGGCGTTGTATTAAGAAAAATTAAGGATTTGTCAGGCAAGTAATCATCAATTGATGTGATGTCAGATGTCAAACCTATTGTTACTTTTGATAAAAGATCTGTATCAACATTTTCAGTGCATTTTTCATTCATGATTTCTTCCTCAGAATAAATCATTTGCAAATCTTCAGATTCATCCAACTCATTTTTACTTAAAGTAGATTCAAGTTGATCATAAACTAATTCTTCAATATATCCATTTCTTGTAAATCATTATCATCTCTAGGTTGCTTGCAAATGTTGAAAATATTCATCTCCAATGTCATGTTTTCAAATAACAACTTCATCAGTCCATTTCTACAATTAATCAATGCATTAGAAGTTGCAAGAAACGGACGTCCTAAAATAACAGGAAATGAATTACATACTTCAACAGGTTCTGTGTCCAAGATAACAAAATCTACAGCATAAATGAATCAACTTGTACTAACACATCTTTGACTATTTCTCTAGGCACTTTTATAAATCTATCGGCAAGTAAAAGAGTTATATAAGTTGGTTTTAACTCACCTAGATTGAGACTTTGAAAAACTGAATATGGAAGTAAATTTACACTCGCTCCAAAATCAAGTAAGGCTCTTTCAATTTTATGTTCTCCAATAAAACAAGGAATTGTAAGACAACCAGGGTCTTTATATTTCAAAGCATTATTGTTCTGAAGAATGACACTTGTTCGGCTAAAAAGGCTGTTTTTTCACATTTAGTTTCCTCTTCATAGTGCATAGATCTTTCAAAAATTTAGCATAGGAAGGAACCTGTTTAATAGCATCCAGCAAAGTTATATTGATCCTTACCTGTTTGAAAGTTTCAGAGATTTCATAGTTGTGATTGACTTTTCTTTGTTTGGTCATGGCATGAGAAAATGGAAGTGCTGACAGGGAATCAGTATTTTCTTTGCAAATTTGAGATTCAACCCCTTCCTTACCCTCGGAGATTGACTCATCATCTTTCTCACAAGGTTCAAGAGTAAGTTTTTCAATAACCTTACTACTACGAAGAGTAGTGACTGATTTGACTTGATTCATACATTTACATTGTATTGCCCCTTGAGATTTTATTGTGGTTGAGATGGAAACTTACCTTTCTCTTGGAAACTTAGAGCAGATATCAATTTTGCAAGAGTATCTTTAAAATCTGTCATGCTTTGAGCAAGTTGAGTATTAATTGTCTCTTGTTTTTTAATGAATGCATGCAGTATTTCTTTAAGATTTCTTCTAGGAGGTGGAACATAAGGAGGTGCATATCCATATGAATTTTGAAAATTATGATGTGCTTGAAACGATGGTTGTGAAGTTTTTACATTGTTATTATCACTCTTCCAACTGAAATTTGGGTGATTTCTCCAACCAGGGTTGTATATTTGCGAATATAGGTTGTGGTTGGCCCTTTGAAAACTATTTAAAGCATGGGCTTGTTCATGGAGACATTCCTTAAAAGAAGGTAAGGTTGGACAGTTATTGGTTGAGTGTTTATTTGTTTCACATATTTGGCATACAATGTTTTCAACATATTTTAATTGATCACTCTTTTTCAATTCTAGTGCTTGGACTTTTCTAGCTAAAGATGTAAACTTGGCTCGGAGGTCATGATCTTTCCCAAGGTTTTACATACCTCCACTAGATGTATGAGGTTGATTTTTACTCGGTGCCTCATAAGTACTCATGATGTCCTAAATTTGAGCATTTTCAGCTAACAAGTCTAATTACTCCATTGCTTCATCAAGGTCTTTATCTTTAAAAGTTCCATTGCACATCAATTCAACCATTTGCCTATCTCTAGGTTTTAACCCTTCATAAAAATATGAAACCAATCTCCATATTTCAAAACCATGATGAGGGCAAGTATTAAGCAAGTCTCGATACCTATCCCAACATTGGTAAAATGTTTCTCCTGGTTTTTAAGTGAAAGTAGTGATTTGTCTTTTGAAAGAGTTTGTTCTGTGGCATGGGAAAAACTTTTTTAAAAACTGTTGTTGCATTTCATCCCAAACACGAATGGATCCTGGTTTCAAATTTTGTAGCCATGTTTTAGCTTTATCTTTTAATGAAAAAGGAAAAAGCTTTAATCTGATGGTGTTCATCTTACAATTTAAATTATTATATGTGTTGCAGATCTCCTTAAATTCCCTTAAATGCAAGTATGGATTTTCCAATTCTAAGCCATGAAAAGAAGGTAAAAGTTGAATAATCCCTAGCTTAAAATCAAAACGAGATGCATCGGGAGGAAAAACTATGTGTGATGGTGCACTTATTCTTGTGGGATTTATGTGGTCTCTAAGTGTTCTAGCACGATTATTCTCATTATTCTCATTATGAAGTGATTGATTATCTTCTTCAACCATATTTTCTTAAAATGATGAGGATACCCTACAAAGTTTACCACTTAATGTACGTGACCACACTCTTATGCACGTGTAGGAATATAATAAAAGAAAGAAGAAAATAAAAGAAAAAGAAACAAAAGAAAAGAAATAAAGTTATATACAAGAAAAGTGAAAAGTGAAAATAAAATAAAAACTATAATTTGTACAAGAACTTACCTCCCTGGCAACAGCGCCAAAAACTTTTCACGACTAAAAGATTGATATCTTCTCCCAAGTGCAGGAGTGTCGAAGTAATAAATAACTCGGCAAAACCAAGGTCGGACCATAAGAAGGTTAATTGTATAAATTATATGTGAGAATAATACAAACACAACAACAACAACAACAACAACAATAATACTACTAGTAGTAGTAGTAGCAGCAGTAGTAATAAAGAAAGGGAAGAAGA
>NW_011501123.1:56243-58537 GCF_000495115.2 Populus euphratica | reverse complement strand
CTTCTTCGACTATATTTTCTGAAAATGATGAGGATACCCTATAAAGTCTACCACTTGATGTACGTGATCATACTCTCATGCACGTATAGGACTAGAATAAAATGAAGAAGAAAACAAAAGAAGAAGGAAGAAAACAAAATAAGGAGAAACAAACAAAAGAGACAAAGTTATATACAAGAAAAGTGAAAAGATAAAATAAAATAAAAACTATAATTTATACAAGAACTTACCTACCCAACAACGGCGCCAAAAACTTGACACGACTAAAAGATTGATGTCTTCTCCCAAGTGCAGGAGTGTCGAAGTAATAAATAACCCGGCAAGACTGGGGTAGAAACACATGGAGGTTAATTGTATAAATTATAAATAACAACACAGTAACAACAATAACAACAATAATATTAGTAGCAGTAATAATAATAATACTAATAATAGTAGTAATACTAATACTAATAATAATAGTAGTAGTAGTAGTAGTAATATTGATAATAATAGTGATAATAATAGTAATAATAATAGTAATAATAATAATAATAAAGAAAAAGAAGGAGAAGAAAAGGAAAAAGATGAGAACTTTGAGATGAATATTAATGTAAGGATTAAACAATGATAATAACAAATGTCAAGGTTAGAGGTTCCACTAATGGTATGTCAAACAAGTATAGTATAAACTCTTATTATTCAATTAGAAACCACACACAAAGGAGGTTCCAATCAGATTATAGATTGTTAACATGATTACATTAGTCATCTTATTCGATTAATGTTAATACTTGTAAATCTTGTCAAGTATTCATGATTATAACTTATGTTAACAACAAATCAAGTTCCTTTCATAGCTGAGGTGTCGATTATACTACATACAGTATGGGCTATGAAAGTGCTAAGCATTTGTTGTACCAAGTGTTATATAACATAAATCAAGATTAGTCATTTAACAAGCTAAGTATTGAAGGGTGAACAAGATAACAAATAAAATCAAGATTAGTCATTTAACAAGCAAAATATTAAAGAGTGAACAAGATAACAAATACAAAACATGTTAGTATCAAACATTAAAGTTCATATTAAGTTTACATTATACTTATTCTTACACCATTAGTGTAACCTTTTCACCTTGACATAATTAACTTAGCTAGACATAATGAAAGAAAGAAAAATAAATAAACAAAAAAAGAACATAAATAAGATAAAAGTTAGCTAAGTAAATGAAAGGAAATGAAAGGCATAAACTTGTTATTAATGAAAGCAAAGCATAAACATTACAAAAAATACAAAGAGAGAAAGCAAGAGCATGATCTTGATCTATAAACCAAGATTACTAAATGCATGGCAAATGCCTCCTTTTATAGGCCAAAAATGGGAACTATTGATTTGATGACTAATTGATGAGTGGGTGACCAACTTTTGACTTGGTGACAATCTTTATCTTCTCTTGTCTACCCAAAACGTCATTGATACGTCAAAATTAGAGCCATTTGAAAATATAAAAGTTGTTGGTAATTGTCTCAGCTTTCGTGTGTAAACAATTCAAGTCATTTGGACTTCTAGAACTCCAAATATGGGCCAAATACTAAACAGTGGTCAGGCTGGAAGACAGATTGAGACTTCTTTGTTGTTGCTCCAATTTGGACTTGAAAATGGCCTTTTTAGATCTTGGGCTCCAT
The DNA here is from genome assembly GCF_000495115.2 of Populus euphratica. Taxonomy (NCBI): domain Eukaryota; kingdom Viridiplantae; phylum Streptophyta; class Magnoliopsida; order Malpighiales; family Salicaceae; genus Populus; species Populus euphratica. The sequence continues at coordinate 56,870 of NW_011501123.1, read as the reverse complement.
ATGAAAGTTGTAGGCTTATGTCTTACCTTTCCATCCATATAAATTAAACCTAAATCTGAGATCTACAGCTCCAGATATGACCTAATTATTGAACAGTGTTCTGGTATGGACTGCACCGACATCTCTTTTCTAAGTTTGGCCATCTCTTTGTCCTTCCAATTTCAATTATTAAATTCATCAATCAATCCTTTCATTTATGTGATAGGCCTGCATTTAAAATGAACATTTGCCATAAATTAAAGGTATCTTATATTATTAGATACGTTATTATAAAACATGCTTTAGTTAAGGAGTTATTGATACTTCAAGTGCAAAATGATGATATAAAACCTTGATAAAAATGCACTTTTAAGTACTAATTACCTTTCCCCCCAACCAAAATGAGACATTGTTCTCAATTTCCTAAGGTTGAAAGATAGAGTATAGAAGATTTCACCTAAAACATTGAACACTGACAAACCTGAAATATACTTAAATAAATATAAGAAATAACAAAACAAAACAAAATAATATGCTATTAATAAAACTAAAAGACACAAGGATTCACAAACAAAGGCTCAAATCCAATCTAAGCTTTTTACAGCTTTCCTTATATGACCAATTTATGCGACTCATGGAAGGATCAAT
>NW_011501123.1:39634-54815 GCF_000495115.2 Populus euphratica | reverse complement strand
AATTAAAAAACAAATCAAGTGGCTGGTTTTACCGCCTAAAAAAAAATTAAAAAACAAATCAAGTGGTTGGTTTTACCGCCTAAAAAAAATTTGACCTTAACGTTTTGGATATTGGACTATTAATTGTTGGATTTTGGTTGGTTCAACCATTTTTCTTTTATTTTCTATTCTTATTAGTTGCTAATATTTTTCTTGTTTATTTCATTTTATTTGGTTGATATTGTTTTTATTTATTGTCTAAAGTGCTTGGCCGGTATCACCGCCTTTTTATTCAAGCTTCTTATAATTATCTTTTAATGTTTATTGTTGTTAATAGTGCTTATTAGTTGGAGAGTGAATTTCTTAATTTGTTGTATTTTTATTTTTGAGCTATTACTTTTATTTGCATTTTTTTTCTTTCCTTTCCTTTCATATTCATATAATTGTTATATTATTATTATTATTATTATTATTTTATCATGGCTAATGTTGAAGATGTAGAGGGTGAAGGGAGTGTTCAAGGTAATGGACCTCCACAATTCAATGATCAACCTAATTTTCGAACTCTTAGAGAGTATCTTCACCCGGCTAGACAAAGTACACCTTCGTGTATTATCTTACCTCTTAACCAACAAGCTTTCAATTTGAAACCGGGCATGATTCAACTTCTTCCCACATTTCATGGTATGGATTCTGAAAATCCATACATACACATTAAAGACTTTGAAGAGGTATGTAATACTTTTATTGATAGAACATGCACCGAGGAAACCATTCGGCTTAAATTGTTCCCATTCTCTCTAAAGGATAAAGCCAAGCTTTGGCTAAACTCCTTGCGTCCTAGGTCTATAGGTACATGGAGAGAAATGCAAGCTGAATTTTTGAAAAAATACTTCCCCACTCATAGGACAGCAGCCTTACAACGTCAAATGATGAATTTTTCTTGTAGTCCAAATGAGTCATTTCACCAAGCTTGGGAAAGGTTTAAAGACTTGTTAAATGCATGCCCTCACCATGGTTTTGAGATGTGGAGGTTAGTGAGTTTCTTTTATGACTCTCTTACCGCAGATTTTAAAAAGCTAGTGTCAACGACCCATGGAGGGATCAATTACATAAGTGAAATATTGTGGTTGATCAATCAATTGTTCAGCAGTAGTGGTAGAGATTATGATTTTTCGAGTCGAAGATGTTAGAAATTCCTGTTCCACAACATGATTAAGAAAAGATAATAACTTGTCATAAAAATAATTAACATTTAACAGACCTATGAGTTTATGATAAATGTGCAGTTGGGCCTACGAGAAAATATGAAAGATCTCTTCCAATGTGCCTAGACCACTTGGTAAGGCAATGAAGGCACTAGCATGTTTAAACGTGGCATTCATTCGATCAGACATTATGGAGACCTGTAGTTCCTCTCTAATTGTATTTTCAATTATGTTCCTATTTGCTAAAACTTTAGGGATGACCCCCAAAACTTGACTTCCTTCTAAAAATACAGCTATTGACATCCCTCCTTTAACCCATGGCTGCCTTCCCCATACACTAAATGAATTTTTCTCTCAGCTAGGACCTGACCAAGATGATTTACTGATTCTAAAAACTCTTTTTCTTGCCCAGAACTGGATCCACCAAAAACACAAATGTTTCTTATGTCATGACTTGAGGAACTTGCCATTTCTACACACTTTTATATCCATTGAATGTATGAGTGAAGTAGAAATGAAGGGAAGGAAGAGAAGATTTTATAGATGATAGCTTGAAAATGCAATCATACCATCTATATGTAGGCCAACTTAATCTCACTCTCTCTTTATTTATTTATTTTTTTGAAAAAAACATGTGTATGTATATGTAGTTATGATTGTGGCTTATAGTTTTCCTTGGTTTTATGTTTGTGAACAACTTAAATGCCCTCCCTCCATAGGTCGGGGATAAGCTTCAATCCAGTTTTCTTAAAAACTGGCAAACAAAGTTTTTTTAGCTAGATTCCCAAGACTATGCCAAGCATTTCTTTATGAAAATGGGATCATAAGTCATGAATTGCATGATGCATATCTCTACTATGATAAGACTTAAGAGTTAATTGAAGATTATCTAAAGACTCTTTATATTTTAAAAGAAATCCCAACTTTTGACAATTTTCATAGGTTTTACAGAATGAATGTTAGTCTTTGAACATCGTGGGCCAATAAAATCTACTTTGTAGGATTTCTACAATCCTTTTTTTATAAGAAATGACCTCCACATGCCTTAGAGTGACAAAATTTAATGACACTACTTACCTTATTGTCGAGAATGCATCTTTGAAATATTTGATTAGGATAATATTTAAATAAGTGAGGATCATTTTAATAAAAGTTTTGCACATCGCTCAAAAACTTTCTTTTGTCTTGGTTATCCAAATGAGCTGGTAAAAATCCTTAAGCAAGAAAATTGATATTTTTAGCAAACTAAGGCATTGAACTAAGAGAAAGTAAAGATTCACTAGGAAAGTAATCATCGATTCACGTGATGTCAGATGTTGAATTTATTGTCAATTTTGACAAATGATCTGCAACAATATTTTCTGTGCCTTTTTCAACCTCGATTTCTTCTTGTTTAAAGTTTCAAAGATTTCAAAATCATGATTAACTTTCTTTGTTTGGTTATGGCATGAGGAAATGGAAGTACTGGTGGGGAATTAGTCTTTTCTTTGCAATGTTCAGGTTTAACCCCTTCCTTACCCTTAGAGATCGACTCATCATCTTTCTCACAAGGTTCAAGAATTGGTTTTTCAATAACCATACCATTATGGAGAGTAATGACTAATTAGACTTGATCTATGTGTTAGCTTTCAGAACTGCTTGAACTTGCATTGTTTTGCCCCTTGGGATTTTATTGTGAATGAGATGGAAACTTACCTTTCTCTTGAAAATTAAGAGTATATGTGAATTTTGCAAGAGTATCTTTAAAATCTATAATGTTTTGAAAAGTTGAGTGTTGATTGTCTCTTGCTTTTCAATGAATGCATGCAAAGTTTCCTCAAGATTTCTTCTAGGAGGGGGAATAAAAGGAGGTGCTAACCCATGAAAATATTAAAAATTATGGTGTGCTTGAAATGGTGGTTATGAAGTTTGTACATCTCTTCCAACTAGAATTTGAGTGATTTCTCCAACCATGGTTGTATGTTTGTGAGTATAGGTTATGATTGGGTCTTTGGAAACTATTTAAAGCATGAGCTTGCTCATGTAGACATTCCTTGAAAGATGACAAAGTTGGACAGTCATTGGTTGAGTATTCATTGGTTTCACAAATTTGATAGACAATGTCTTGAACAAATTTTAATTAACCACTCCTTTTCAATTGTAGTGCCTCAACGTTTATAGCTAATGATGCAAACTTGGTTTGGAGGTTATGATCTTTCCTAAGGTTGTATATACCTCTACTAGATGTATGAGGTTGAGTTTTACCCCGTGCCTCATAAGTGATTGTAGTATCCTAATTTTGAGCATTTTCAGCTAACAAGTCTAAGTACTCCATTGCTTCATCAGGGTCTTTATCTTCAAAAGTTCCATTGCACATCAATTCAACCATTTGCCTATCTTTAGGTGTAAACTCTTCATAAAAATGTGAAACCAATCTCCATGTTTCAAAAACATGATGAGGGCAAGTATGAAGCAAGTCTCGATACCTATCTCAATATTGGTAAAATGTTTCTCATAGTTTTTGAGTGAAAGTGATGATTTGTCTTTTGAAAGAGTTTGTTTTGTGAGATGAAAAAAACTATTACATTTTATCCTAAGCACAAATAGATCCTAGTCTCAAATTTTATAGCCATGTTTTAGCTTTATCTTTTAATGAAAAAAGAAAACGCTTTAATCTGATGGTGCTCATGTTATAATTTATGCAATTATAGGTGTTACACAAGTTATGAAATTTCCTTAAATGCAAGTATGAATTTTCTAAATCTAATCCATGAAAAGAAGGTCAAAGTTGAACAATGTTTGGCTTAAAATTAAAATGAAATGTATCAGGGAAAAAATTATGCATGATGGTACACTTGTTCTTGCGGGATTCATGTGGTCTCTAAGTATTCTAGCACGGTTATTCTCATTATTCTTATTATGAAGTGACTGGTTATCTTCTTTGGCTATATTGATTGATACTTAAAAGTGCATTTTTATCAAGGTTTTATATCATCATTTTGCACTTGAAGTATCAATAACTCCTTAACTAAAACATGTTTTATAATAATATATCTAATAATATAAGATACCTTTAATTTATGGTAAATGTTCATTTTAAATGCAGGCCTATCACATAAATGAAAGGATTGATTGATGAATTTAAGAATTGAAATTGGAAGGACAAAGAGATGGCCAAATTTAGAAAAGAGATGTTGATGCAATCCAAACCAGAACACTGTTCGGTAATTGGGTCATATCCGGAGCTGTAGATCTCAGATTTAGGTCTACGTTACATGGATAGAGAGGTAAGACATAGGCCTACAACTTTCATATGGAGCCCAAGATCTAAAAAAGCCATTTTCAAGTCGAAATTATAGCAACAACAAAGAAGTCCGAATCTGTCTTCCATCCCAAGCACTGTTTAGTATTTGGCCCATATTTGGAGTTCTAGAAGTCCAAATGAGCTGAATTTTTTACACAAGAAATTTGAGACAATTTCATACAACTTTCATGTTTTGAAGTGGCTCTAATTTTGACGTTATCATTGGCGTTTGGGGCAGACAAAAGAAGATATGGATTGTAACCAAGTCAAGAGTTGGCCACCTACTCATCAATTAGTCATCAAATCAATAGTTCCCAATTTTGGCCTATAAAAGGAGGCATTTGCCATGCATTTAGGCATCTTGGTCTCCAGATCAAGATCATGCTTTTGCTTTCTCTCTTTGTATTTTTTGTAATGTTTATGCTTTGCTTTCATTAATATCAAGTTTATGCCTTTCATTTTCTTTCATTTACTTAGTTAACTTTTATCTTATTTATGTTCTTATTTTGTTTATTTATTTTTCTTTCTTTCATTATGTTTAACTAAGTTTATTATGTCAAGGTGAAAAGGTTACACTAATGGTGTAAGAATAAGTATAGTGTAAACTTAATATGGACTTTAATGTTTGATACTAACATGTTTTATATTTGTTATCTTGTTCACTCTTTAATACTTTGCTTGTTAAATAACTAATCTTGATTTATGTTGTATAACACTTGGTACAACAAATGCTTGGCACTTGTTCACTTTTAATACTTTGCTTGTTAAATGACTAATCTTGATTTATGTTGTATAACACTTGGTACAACAAATGCTTGTCACTTTCATAGCCCATACTGTATGGTATAACCGACACCTGAGCTATGAAAGGAACTTGATTTGTTGTTAACATAAGTTATAATCATGAATGCTTGACGAGATTTATAAGTAGTAGCATTAATCGAATAATAAGAGTGTGGTCATGTACATTAAGTGGTAGAATTTGTAGGGTATCCTCATTATTTTCAGAAATATGGCCAAAGAAGATAATCACTCACTTCATAATGAGAATAATTGTTTTAACTCGCAAGTGCACGAGTGTGCGATGTAGCAATTAACTCGGTAAGATCGAGGTCATATCCACAGAGAGCTAGATCTGGAAATTAAGCTAAGTAACAAAAAAAAAACTCAAGAGAAATTAAATTAACAATAACTTGGTTGAAAATAATTGATGGATTTGTTGAGCTAGATTTGGAAATTAAGCTAGGGTAACAAAAAAAAACTCAAGAGAAAGTAAATTAACAATAACTTGGTTGAAAATAATTGATGGATTTGTTTTCAAAGATGAAAAAGTGTAAATAGATTTTAAATGACAAGAAAAAGTAAGTCTTGGTCCAAATCAATTTTAATGGTGATGTATTGGTGATTTCTTCAACATATATAAGATAACTCAACCTAATATCAATGATGGTGATATTAGATCGAAAGATATTAGACTGAAGTTTAAAAAGATGTAGATTGATTATTGCTTAAGAATGAACAAGTACTTTCATATTAAGTAAGACATTGAATCAAGCAATCTCTATACCAAAACTAAAGTTTGTGCATAAAAATTCAAGATTATAACATTACCTAAATGGTTTCTAAAATTTCTTTGCAATAATAAATCATTCATGAAGAAAATGAGAAGATAAACATTAAGATTCATTCATATCCTAAAGAACTCACCTCAATCACCATTATCCTTGATTTGGATCCAAGAAAGAGTTTAGCCAACCATGATTATATATAAGAACACTTCAATAAACATGAAATAACTTGAATAAAATAGAAATAATAAGTTTTACAAACTAAAGAACCGAAATCTATAAAGAAGAACACAATACAATTTCAGAAAAAATTCGGACATAAATCTGACTCTAACTTTGGACAGCAATTTGACCCTCTTAGAAGCTTTTTTTCGAGAAGTCTATTAGAGACATATTTATACGAAATTCTGTCACCTTTCCAGATCATTAACGAACAGCTCATTTGGACACCTGAGTCAAAAGTTATGGGTAAAACACCGAAAGGTGTTCTGAAAAATCAAATCAAGACAGCTTTACAACTACTTTGGTGCACGTTTTTCTTCCTCATTTATGAGGTGTCTCCTTCTTCTTTTTGACCCAAAATAATGTTAAAATATCCCCTCTAGCTTTCCATCCATGTGCTTGCCTTCTTGGATCAATGGATTACCCAAAATAAATCAATTGTTATTTGTTGTGTGGACATGTAAGATCATGGATTGTGTTTGGGTTGATTTGAAGGTTGATTTGGGGTTGATTTAGGGTTGATTTAGGGTTGATTTTGGGCTGAATTTGAGCATCAAATAAGTATACAAATGTACTTATTATTTGGGCTAAGATTGACATTGAAACCTTGAGTGTTTAATGGTTGAAGTTTGCACACAACATAAGGCAAGTTTGGGCTTGAAATAAATCATATGATATTCTTTTCTAGAATTGGAATAGAATTGATTTTTGGGACAAATTTAGAGCACTTATTTGAACCAAGATTTGCTTCAATCTTCAACTAAATGTCTCTTCAATTCTTTATTCTAAATTCCGACATTGAATTTTCTGAATTAATTCATTTAAGCTCCAAAAACCTATCGAAACATTAAAACAAACTTCATTACTAAAAAAACACATCAATTATTATAAAAACAACCAACTAAAAACAATAAATACATATGTAAAATAAGAGACTTAATGACACTTTTGATGCACAATCAATAACCGTGTTAGAACATTTAGAGACCACATGAATCCCACAAGAACAAGTGCACCATCATGCATAGTTTTCCCTCCTGATGCATCTTATTTTAATTTTAAGTCAAGCATTATTCAACTTTTACCTTCTTTTCATGGCTTAGATTTAGAAAATCCATACTTGCATTTAAAGGAATTTGAAGAGGTCTGTAACATGTATAATGACTCAAATTGTAGCTAAAACATGTCTACAAAATTTGAGACCAGGATCCATTCGTGCTTGGGATGAAATGAAACAACAGTTTTTAATGAAGTTTTCCCATCTCACAGAACAATTCTTTCAAAAGACAAATCACCACTTTCATTCAAAAACTAGGAGAAACATTTTACCAATATTTGGATAGGTATTCAAAAACTAGTCTCATTCAACTTTATCATTCTAAAGCATATGGAAGTTATTTCTCGTAAAAAAAACAGTTGCAAAAATCTTTCAAAATGGATTTTATTGGCCCACCATGTTTAAGGACACACATGCATTCTACAAAACTTGTGAAAATTGTCAAAAAGTTGATACTAGTCAAAAAGTTTTGTTTTATAATTCTCAACTCCATTTATTCCCTAGAGAGCTAAGATCAAGATGGGGCAGTCCATTTATTAAGAAACATGTGTATCCTTATGGGGCCTTTGATATTGAGAATTCAATGAATGACAATGTTTTTAAGATAAATGGACATCGTTTGAAAGCTTACTTTGACAATTTTCCCAGTGAAAATGAATCAACTGGTTTGAATGATCTTGTAAATAAAGGTTGATTATTTTGTTTTTTTCATGTTGTGTTTGTGTTTCTTTTTGAGTGATTTTTGCTTGCTTCTCTCACCCCGGTCAAATGGCGGACAACGGTACTTCGTGACTTCAGTCGGTTCTTTTAGATTCCCATAATAACTTATATTTGTGTATATATTTATGCAATTCTTTGAATCTCTCTTCTAATTCTCATTTGATAATGGACATTAATCTTGAAAAATTGAAAAAGTGTATTCCCGCTCTGCCTCAGAATGAGATTACAAAAATTTATCGTGCTAGATGTGCAAGATTGAGATTGCTAATGAATCATGGAATTCCTGAAGATATTTGCTGGTTGATTGAAACAAAGGTTCGATTATTAGGTGAGTCCTCTAATTCTTTCATTTCACACATGCTTGAAATAGGTAAAAGCACTTTTGCCAAGAAACATCTTGCAAAACGACTGAAAGTCTGTCATCGATGTGTGATTAGTACTTAAAAGTGTATTTTTATCATGGTTTTATATCATCATTTTGCACTTGAAGTATCAATAACTCCTTAACTAAAATATGTTTTATAATAATGTATCTAATAATATAAGATACCTATAATTTGTGGTAAATGTCAATTTTTAATGCAGGTCTATCACATAAATGAAAGGATTGATTGATGACTTGAAGAACTTAAATTGCATAGATAAAGAGATGGTCAAACTTAGAGAAGAGATGTCGGTGCAATCCAAACCGGAACACTGTTCGGTAATTGGGTTATATCTGGAGCTACAGATCTCAGATTTAGGTCCAATTTATATGGATGGAAAGGTAAGACATAGGCCTACAACTTTCATATGGAGCCCAAGATCTAAAAAGGCCATTATCAAGTCCAAATTGTAGCAACAACAAAGAAGCCTGAATCTGTCTTCCAGCCCGAGCACTGTTCGGTATTTTGGCCATATCTGGAGTTCTAGAAGTCCAAATGAGCTGAATTTTTTACACAAGAAAGCTGAGACAATTGTCTACAACTTTCATGTTTGCACCTGGCTCCATTTTGGACGTTATCAATGACGTTTTGGGCAGACAAGAGAAGATAAGGATTGTCACCAAGTCAAAAGTTGGCCACCCACTTATCAATTAGTCATCAAATCAATAGTTCCCAATTTTGGCCTATAAAAGGAGGTATTTGCCATGCATTTAGGCATCTTGGTTTTCAGATCAAGATCATGCTCTTCCTTTCTCTCTTTGTATTTTTTGTAATGTTTATGCTTTGCTTTCATTAATATTAAGTTTATGCCTTTCATTTCCTTTCCTTTACTTAGTTAACTTTTATGTTCTTATTTTGTTTATCTATTTTCCTTTCTTTCATTATGTCTAGCTAAGTTACTTATGTCAAGGTGAAAAGGTTACACTAATGGTGTAAGAATAAGTATAATGTAAACTTAATATGGACTTTAATGTTTGATACTAACATGTTTTATATTTGTTATCTTGTTTACTCTTTAATACTTTGCTTGTTAAATGACTAATCTTGATTTATGTTGTATAACACTTGGTACAACAAATGCTTGGCACTTTCATAGCCCATAATGTATGGTATAACCGACACCTGAGCTATGAAAGGAACTTGATTTGTTGTTAACATAAGTTATAATCATGAATGCTTGACGAGATTTACAAGTATTAGCATTAATTGAATAAGATGACTAATGTAATCATGTTAACAATTTATAATATGATTGGAACCTTCTTTGTGTGTGGTTTCCAATTCAATAATAAGAGTTTATACTATACTTGTTTGATATACCATTAGTGGAACCTCTAACCTTGACATTTGTTATTATTATTGTTTAATCCTTACATTAATTTTCCATCTCTAAGTTTTTATCATTTTCTTCTTCTTCTCTTTCTTTATTATTATTATTATTATTATTATTATTATTACTACTACTACTACTATTATTTGTACTATTATTATTATTATTATTATTATTATTATTATTATTATTATTGTTATTATAGTTATTATTGTTATTGTCATTGTTGTTATTATTGTTATTATTATTATTATTATTGTTGTTGTTGTTATTATTATTGTTGTTGTACTATTGTCGTTTATAATTTGTACAATTAACCTTACTATTGTTGTTGTTGTTATTGTTGTTTTATAATTGTTGTTTATAATTTGTACAATTAACCTCCCTGTGGTTCGACCCCGGTCTTGCCGGGTTATTTATTACTTCGACACTCCTGCACTTGGGAGAAGACATCAATCTTTTAGTCGTGTCAAGTTTTTGGCGCCGTTGCCGGGGAGGTAAGTTTTTGTATAAATTATAATATTTATTTTATTTTCTCTTTTCACTTTTCTTGTATATAACTTTGTTTCTTTTCTCGTGTTTCTTCTTCTTTTGTTTTCTTCTTCTTTTTATTCTATTCCTACACGTGCATGAGAGTGTGGTCACGTACATTAAGTGGTAGACTTTGTAGGGTATCCTCATCATTTTCAGAAAATATGGCCGAAGAAGATAATCAATCACTTCAAAATGAGAATAATGAGAATAACCGTGCTAGAACACTTAGAGACCACATGAATCCCATAAGAACAAGTGCACCATCATGCATAGTTTTTCCTCCTGATGCATCTCATTTTAATTTTAAACCAGGTATTATTCAACTTTTACCTTCTTTTCATGGTTTAGAATTGGAAAATCCATACTTGCATTTAAGGGAATTTGAAGAGGTCTGCAACACATATAATAACTTAAATTGTAGCATGAACACCATCAGATTAAAGCTTTTTCCTTTTTCATTAAAAGATAAAGCTAAAACATGGCTACAAAATTTAAGACCAGGATCCATTCGTGCTTGGGATGAAATGCAACAACAATTTTTAAAGAAGTTTTTCCCATCTCATAGAACAAACTCTTTCAAGAGACAAATCACCACTTTCACTCAAAAACCAGGAGAAACATTTTACAAATGTTGGGATAGGTATCGAGACTTGCTTAGTACTTGCCCTCATCATGGTTTTGAAACATGGAGATTGGTTTCACATTTCTATGAAGGGTTAACACCTAAAGATAGGCAAATGGTTGAATTGATGTGCAATGGAACTTTTAAAGATAAAGACCCTGATGAAGCAATAGAGTACTTAGACTTGTTAGCTGAAAATGCTCAAAATTGGGACACCGCGGGTACTTATGAGGCACCAAGTGAAACTCAATCTCATACATTTAGTGGAGGTATGTGCAACCTTAGGGAAGATCATGACCTTCAAGCCAAGTTTGCATCTTTAGCTAGAAAAGTCGAGGCACTAGAATTGAAAAAGAGTGGTCAATTAAAATCTGTTGAAAACATTGTGTGTCAAATTTGTGAAACAAATGAACACTCAACCAATGATTGTCCAACCTTGCCTTCTTTTAAGGAATGTCTCCATGAACAAGCCCATGCTTTAAACAGTTTTCAAAGGGCCAACCACAACCCATACTCCCAAACATACAACCCTGGTTGGAGAAATCACCCAAACTTCAGTTGGAAGAGTGAGAAATCACCCTGTTATTATTGTTATTATTATTATTATTGTTGTTGTTGTTGTTATTATTATTGTTGTTGTACTATTGTCGTTTATAATTTGTACAATTAACCTCCCTGTGGTTCGACCCCGGTCTTGCAGGGTTATTTATTACTTCGACACTCCTGCACTTGGGAGAAGACATCAATCTTTTAGTCGTGTCAATGTGCCATATGGACTTGTAATGCAAAATGTTGTTATTTAGGAATGGTATCTATAAACCGTAAAGATAAAATATAATTCATTAAGGATGGCCTGAGTAAGGAGTCTTTAGATAATCTTCTATTAACTCTTGAGATGCATCCTAATGGAGAAGTGCATCGTGCAATTCATGATTTATGACCCTATTTTCATAAAGAACATGATCGACTTAGTCTTGGGAATCTGACTAAAAATGATCATGTTTGCCACTTTTTAGGAAAACTAGATGGGAAGCCTATCCCTAACCCATAGAGGGTGTTTAAGCCGTTTTTGGACATAAAACCAAGGGAAGATGTGAGCCACAATCACAACTACTTATATATACACATGCTTTTTCAAAAATAAATAAATGAATAGAGAGAGAGAGAGAGAGAAAGTGTGTGAGACTCTAGCTAGCCTACATATAGGTGGTATGATTACCTTTTTAATTTCTCATCTATAAAATCCTCTCTTCCTTCCTTTCATTTCTACTCAACCCATACATTCAACAAATATAGAAGTGTGTAGAAATGGCAAGTTCCTCAGATCATCACATAAGAAATATTTTTGTTTTCGGTGGATCTAGTCTTGGGAAAGAAAATAAGTTTTTAGAATCAGCAAATTATCTTGGTCAGGTGCTAGCTGAGAAAAAGATTCATTTAATGTATGGAGGGAGGCAATTTTAGGTTAATGGGAGGTGTGTCAATAGCTGTATTTTTCGAAAGTAGTCAAGTTTTGGGGGTCATCTCTGAAGCTTTAGCACAAGGGGACATCATTGGAAAAACAATTGGGGACAAACTACAAGTCTCTACAATGTCTACTCGAATGAATGTAATGTTTAACCATATTGATGCCTTCATTGCCTTACCAGGTGGTCTAGGCACATTGGAAGAGATCTTTCATATTTCCTCTTGGGCCCAACTGCACATTCACCATAAACTCATAGGTCTGTTAAATGTTAATGGTTATTATGATAAGTTGTTGTCTTTTCTTGATCATGTTGTGGAACAGAAATGTTGGTACAGTCCAAACCGGAAAACTGTTCGGTAATTGGGTCATATTGGGAGTTGTAGATCTCGGATTTAGTTCTACTTTATATGGATAGAAAGGTAAGACATAGGCCTACAACTTTCATTTGGAGCCCAAGATTTAAAAAAGTCATTTTTAAGTCCAAATTGTAGCAACAACAAAGAAGTTTGAATCTGTCCTCCAACCCAAGCACTATTTAGTGTTTGACCTATATCTGGAGTTCTAGAAGTCCAAATGACCTCTATTTTGTTTTTCTTGGAAATTTGAGACAATTTCCTACAACTTTAATATGTTCAAGTGGTTTTAATTTTGACATTATCAATGACGTTTTGGGCAGACAAGAGAAGATAAAGATTGTCACCAAGTTAAGAGTTGGCCACCCACTCATTAATTAGTCATCAAATCAATAGTTCCCAATTTTTGCCTATAAAAGGAGGCATTTGCCATGCATTTAGGCATCTTGGTCTCTAGATCAAGATCATGCTTTTGCTTTCTCTCTTTGTATTTTTTGTAATGTTTATGCTTTGCTTTCATTAATATCAAGTTTATACCTTTCAATTCCTTTCCTTTACTTAGTTAACTTTTATCTTATTTATGTTCTTATTTTTCTTTCTTTCATTATGTTTAGCTAAGTTTATTATGTCAAGGTGAAAAGGTTACACTAATGGTGTAAAAATAAGTATAATGTAAACTTAATATGGAATTTAATGTTTGATACTAACATGTTTTGTATTTGTTATCTTGTTCACTCTTTAATACTTTGCTTGTTAAATGAATAATCTAGATTTATGTTGTATAATACTTGGTACAACAAATACTTGGCAGTCTCATAGCCCATACTGTATGGTATAACCGATACCTGAGCTATCAAAGGAACTTGATTTGTTGTTAACACAAGTTAGAATCATGAATGTCTGACAATATTTACAAGTATTAGCATTAATCGAATTGTAACCTTTTCACCTTGACATAATAAACTTTGCTAGACATAATGAAAGAAAGAAAAATAAATAAACAAAATAAGAACATAAGTAAGATAAAAGTTAACTAAGTAAATGAAAGGAAATGAAAGGCATAAACTTGATATTAATGAAAGCAAAGCATAAACATTACAAAAAATACAAAGAGAGAAAGCAAGAGCATGATCTTCATCTAGAAACCAAGATACCTAAATGCATGGCAAGTGCCTCCTTTTATAGGCCAAAATTAAGAACTATTGATTTGATGACTAATTGATGAGTAGGTGGTCAACTCTTAACTTGGTGACAATCCTTATCTTCTTTTGTTTGCCCAAAAATTCATTGATAAGGTCAAAATTGGAACCACTGAAAAACATGAAAGTTGTAGGAAATTGTCTCATCTTTCTTGTGTAAAATATTAAGATAATTTTGACATCTAGAACTCCAGATATGGCCAAAATACTGAACAGTGCTTGGGCAAGAGGACAAATTCGGACTTCTTCGTTGTTGCTCCAATTTGAACTTGAAAATGGCCTTTTTAGATCTTGGGCTCCATATTAAAGTTGTAGGCTTATGTGTTACCTTTCCATCCATATAAAGTAGACCTAAATATGAGATATACAGCTCTAGATATGATCCAATTATTGAGTAGTGTTCCGGTTTGGACTACACCGACATCTCTTTTCTAGGTTTGGCCATCTCTTTGTCCTTTCAATTTCAGTTCTTAAATTCATCAATCAATCCTTTCATTTATGTGATGGGCCTGCATTTAAAATGAACATTTACCATAAATTAAAGGTATCTTATATTATTAGATATATTATTATAAAACATGCTTTACTTAAGGAGTTGTTGATACTTCAAGTGCAAAATGATGATATAAAACCTTGATAAAAATGCACTTTTAAGTATTAATCAATAACTAATGTAATCATGTTAACAATTTATAATTTGATTGGAACCTCCTTTGTGTGTGGTTTCCAATTGAATAATAAGAGTTTATACTATACTTATTTGACATACCTTTAGTGGATCCTCTAACCTTGACATTTGCTGTTATCATTGTTTAATCCTTACGTTAATCTTTCATTTCAAAGTTCTCATCAACTTCTTCTTCTTCTTATCCTTCTTTTTTCTTTATTATTATTATTATTATTATTATTATTAGTACTACTACTACTAGTATTATTATTACTATTACTATTATTATTATTATCATTACTACTACTACTACTACTACTACTACTACTACTATTATTATTATTACTATTATTGTTGTTATTGTATTATTGTTATCTATAATTTATATAATTAACCTCCTATGGTTCGATCCCGGTCTTGCCAAATTATTTATTACTTCGACACTCCTACACTTGGGAGAAGACATCAATCTTTTCGTCGTGTCAAGTTTTTGGCGCCGTTGCTGGGGAGGTAAGTTTTGTATAAATTATAATATTTATTTTATTT
>NW_011501123.1:24807-37988 GCF_000495115.2 Populus euphratica | reverse complement strand
GAACAAGATAACAAATACAAAACATGTTAGTATTAAACATTAAGTCCATATTGAGTTTACACTATACTTATTCTTACATCATTAGTGTAGCCTTTTCACCTTTATATAATAAACTTAACTAAACCCAATAAAAGAGAGAAACATAAATAAACAAGAGAAGAACATAAATAAGATAAAAGTTAACTAAGTAAAGAAAAGGAAATGATAAGCATAAACAAAAGATTAATATAAATAAAACTTAAGCATTACAATAAAAAGAGAGTAAAAACATGATCTTGAACTAAAAACCAAGATGTCTAAATGCATGGCAAATGCCTCCTTTTATAGGCTAGAATTGAAAACTATTAATTTGATGACTAATTGTTGAGTGGGTGACTAACTCTTGACTTGGTGATAATCCTTATCTTCTTGTTTGCCAAAAAGTTCAATGCTAACATCATAAGTTGCACCAATCTTACACATGAAAGTTTTAGAAAATTATCTCATCTTTTCAAGAAAAAAAATTGAGGTCATTTGGACTTTTAGAACTCGAAAAATGGGTTAAACACTGAACAGTGTCTAAGATTTGAAATTCTACATTGTTGCTAAGATTTGGACTTCCAAACAGTAGAATTGAGTCTTGTCTTCCACATGAACATTTTAGGCCTATGTCTTAACTTTCCATCGATATAAAGCAGACCTAAATCCAAGTTCTACAGCTTCAGTTATGATTCAATTACTAAACAGTGTTCCAATTTGAATTAAAGCAACATCCCTTTTCTAAGCTTCACCCTCTCTGTGAAGAAGAGAAACATAAATAAACAACTTAAGAACATAAGCATAGTAAAGGAAATAAAAACCATAAACAAGATATTAAGGAAAATATAACATGAAATAAAACTTAAACATTACAAAAATGTACAAAAAGAAATAAAGAGCATGATTTAAAAACCAAGATGCCTAAATACATGGCAAATGCCTCATTTTATAGGCCAAAATTTAGAACTATTGATTTGTTGATTAATTATTGGCCATATCTTGACTTGGTGACAATCCTTATCTTCTTATCTAAATAAAACACCATTACTAACATCAGAATTTGAACAGATTGTCTTTATGAAAGTTCTTGAAAATTGTCTCAGCTTTCCATAAAAATAAATAAATAAATAAATTCAGTGCATTTGGACTTTTAGAACTCGAGAGATGGGTTGAACTCTAAACAGTGTTTGGGCTGTAGGACAGATTCAGACTTCTCCGTTATTGCTATAATTTGAACTTAAAGATGACTTTTTTGAATCTTGGACTCCGCATGAAAGTTTTAAGCCTATTTCATAGCTTTCCATACATAAAAAATAGAATTAAATCCAAGTTCTACAGCTCCAATTATGATCCAATGATAAAATAATATTTCTAATATAAACTGAACCAACATCTCTTTTCTAAGTATGACCCTCTCTTTGTCTTTTAAATTTCATAAGTTAAAGCCACAAATCAATCCTTTCATTTATGTGACAGGCCTGCATTTAAGATGAACATTTATCATAAATTAAAGGTATCTTATAGTATTATACATGATATTATAAATTTGTTTTTTTAGTTAAGGAGTTATTGATACTTCAAGTATAAAATGATAATATAAAATCATGATAAAAATACACTTTTAAGTACTAATCAGTGATGTATGTGATTTAAAGATACAAATGTACTGATTTGTAACTATCGATGTTTTAGGTGGTACAACCAGGATCAGACCATTGTCAGGATAAGAACAACCCGCAGGTGGAGTAGGTAGGTGACTTTCACCTTTCTTTTTCATAATGTTGAAAAATAAAATACTTTTTCATGAATGTTATCGTATTGTGTTAGTATAGATATCAAATTACCAAATGCTTAAATGTTGACAAATATTTGATTAGCTGCGACTAATGACACCCGAATGGATGACCAGGACAAACGGTTGATTAGCATTGGCAATGGCATCTGAAGTGGATAGCCTAAGTGAGTGAATGGTTAACCTTGGCAAATGATGCCCTCAAAGGATAACTGGATTTAAGATTACGGTTGATTGCAAGAATTGGTGTGTTTATATGTAGTACAAGTTGTTTATACCAAGTACATGAAGTAACTACATGAAGGGGATTTTGCGATGTCGTAGTTGTACAAATTAATTACCCTAGCTTAAAACACAACACATAAGATAGTATAGAGCAAGCAAGGGGTCGATCCCACGAGGAAGATTTTGTTCAGATTTCTTATGCTATATGTTATGCAATTTAGGGGTTTTTTTTTTACTTATGATGCTCTAAAATATAGAAGAAATTAAAACAGCAAACAAAATCAATTAAAATCAAAATTTATCAAGAAAACAAACTTTGGTCACAAGCACACATCCACCAATGGAAATTAGAACCGATCCTTGAAATAAATCTATAATTTATATTCTGAATTTTTTTTTTGATCAAATGTAAGAATTCTATAGATCAAAAAAGTGCAAGGCAAGCTTGCGATACAAGCTGGAAAACCAGCAGAACAATACAAGCATCATCAAAGGAAACAAACTCCCTGAACAAGAAAATAGGATCCCTAAACAAGGGGAACTAAGAACAAAAGCATGAACAGCTCTCATGCAGAGCAAAAACCCGAAAGAAAATAGCAAGGCAAGCTTGCGATACAAGCTGGAAACCAGCAGAAAATTACAAGCAACAGCAAAGGGAACATACTCCCTGAAAACAGGATCCCCTAAACAAGGGGAACTAAGAACAAAAGCATGAACAACCCTTATGCAGAGCAAAAAACCCGAAAGCTTAGGGGAACATGCTCCCGCTAAGCTGAATAGAAAAACAAACCCAAGCCAACAAAGAGGCATCCAGCCAAAGCAAGAAGAGCACCAGCCAATCCAGCAAAGGACGACAATATCCAGAGCAAGCGCCTGAATAAGGCACAACCAAAAACTAAAAAGCAGCTTCCAAGACTGAATGAAATAGCAATAGAGCAAACAAACTCGACCAGCGGCCACTAAGCAAGCAAACCAACTGCAAGGAAACAGAGGCTACAGGCCAGCATGAAGAGGCTGGCAAAAACAAACAGGAGGACCCAACTAGCAAAAAGCCATACCAACCATAAAACAAGCCTATAAGGCTACAATCAAGAGAAAACAGAATAACCCATAGAAGACACAAGGATATAGTCCTTGGCCTAAATCAATAGGAGCATAAATTCAAAGGGAGGAAGAGGAAGGGGAGCTTCCCTGAATCCTGGAGTCAGCCGAGGAGGAGGTGGTGGAAGGTCTGCCACTTTGTTCTAATGGTGCCCGTGATCGATTGATGGCAGAAGCAACTTTACTTCTAGTTAAGTATTGTCTCTTGGGAGGGGATTCTGCAGAAGAATCTTCAAAGACACGAACAACCTGAGGGGAGCTAGAAGAGACTTCAGGGGATCCTGGATGCAGAGCCAACTTTGCCCGCTTGTGCCCAGAGCATCCTGGTCCCTTGTCCCTAGCTACAGCTACCTCAACTGCTAGTGGATTAATCAATGGTTCGCCATGATGTCCTTGCAACCAAGAAAAGAGCTTAGCCTTGCATAACTATTGAACAACTACTCTTAAAGAATGAAGAGAGCATGATTTTTTGGGTTTGTAGAGAAGAGAATTTATGGTTCTTAACTTTTGGTTGTTTCCCCCTTCTCTCCCCTCTCTCTTTCATTTTATATGCTAAGAAACCCTAGTTCCTAATTTACAAAGTAGTCCTCCCTTAAGTTGACAGTTTACATTTAAGTGCTTCAATAACTATTTTCCCTAAAAAGAAGAAATAGCCTTGTATGAAATCTTCAAGCTCTGACTTAGAGGAGCTAAATTCCTGATATAAAAACTTGGCTGGCGGTTTAGAAGCTTCGAAACGTAATTTGGACTCATTTCTTCACGAAACCTGATTACTAGCAGAATTCAGTTGTTATTTTTAAAAAATCATATATCCCTTATATGACATCATTTTTGGCTTAAATTTGGAGCATTTATAGAACTTTAAGTTAGGAATCCAAAAAAATTTAGTTTGAATCAATTAGACTTCTATAGCTTCAGATATTGAATTTTGAATGGACAAAGGTCAATAGTGGCAGAATGCGAGATTTGACTTTGAAGGATGTGATTTCTATGATCTTTCTCTTTTTGTTTTTCTTGCATTACATTTCCAGAAAGGTATGAATGTTATCTTTTTAGTGCCACTAGAATCACTTCATTTCGATGTCTAGAACTGAATGTCAAATCTGCCAATTATCTCCAATTTACTCCTTTTTGTATTTTTCATCCAAAAGTGCCTTCAAAACATAAAACCAAGAATATTAAGGCATTTTAAATATAAAAAATGGACAAAACATTAGGTGAATGTGGGTGAAACTATCGAATAATATGGTTACATTAGGGGGTAATGTTAATGCTTTATTAAACTGCCAAACTGTTTATTATCATTATTATTATTAAGTAATTGCATTCTTATAAATGTATTGTACTGCAGTAAGGACGTCACACCAATGAGGTGCCTAGAAAACCCAATACATGAGAACCTACTTTTGCAAGGAATCATATAGTTGCATTCTAAATCACAATGTATTTTGTATAAATCAATTTATTAAACTTATAGCTATTATTAGATCCTTTTTGTTTAAATTCATGATGACTATTAATAGGATAGGAATGCAAACTCATGTCTATGTATGGATGTTTTTAATGTGAGCTTCTAATCAAATAACCATAATATTATGTGTTTATGTAAGATTTATTTTTAAATGAAATGTTGATTGTTGTTGATGTATGGATGGATTATATCTTGATGATGTGAGGGAATAGATTTGCCGATTACCGACATGATGTGTGTCAAGTACTAAAAAAAAAATATTTACTGTTGTTTTGGTCTTGAAAAGTCAGGTTGTTACAAGGTAATAAATGTGTGGAGGAATATCAGAAATAATTAAAGATGGCTATGATTAAAGATAATGTTAATGAAGATAAGGAAGTTAGTATGTTTAGGTTTTTGAATGGCTTGAATAGAGACATAGATAATGTTGTGGAGTTGCAATCTTATTATTAAATTGGAAGAATTAGTGCATTTGGCCATTAAGGTTGAAGGACAGTTGAAATGGAAGGGTGTAAACACAAAAAAAAAAAGGCTCCACCATCACTGCCAATTTTTGAATCGGTAGTGCGGCAGTTTTGATGCTAATTTTTGAATCAGAGCGATGCAGTTTTTGCTACCGATTTCTACATCAACAGTGACATGGTTTTATTAAAAGTTAGGGAAACAAATCAGACTATCTTAAAGAGCTAGGAGGGAGGGGTAAAGCTGCTTTTGGATAGACCAAAACAAGGATAAGAACACATCTAAACCAACCCCAAACACACCACCTCATTTAATAGGGAGTATAAATACAAGGAGGAGAGAGAAGGTGACCCTTTCTCTTTCCAAAGATGTTTACAATAGTTGCAAGTCCAGTTGTATGCTGCTCTTCTCTTTCTCCTTCCCAACAAAAACCTTAACCAAACCAACAAAGAGTGCCTTCTAAACATGTGAGGGAGAGTTGAGATCTTGGGAGATATTTGGGCAAATGCCTACAGGGAAGCGAAAAGGGGCTAAAAAATGTGAGAGGAAGAAGAAAGAGGAGAACTAGCAAGAGAAGAGAAATAATATTGTCAAACCTTCCCCAAACTTACTTAGCTTTGAAAGGTATTGGTCATGAAACTCCCTTCCTCTAGTTCTTAAGTCCTAAAATAAAAATTGAAGAAGAGGACCCTAAGAAAATTAACCTACGACTGAAGTTAGCTGTGAAGGAACTGAAATTAACTAAGAGGACAAAAAAAAATGAGGCCAATTTCAAGAACTTCTAACAAAGAAAAATGAATAAAATGGAAAGAACAAATCATGGTAGAGGGTCGACCTTACCTATGGGGTTGGATAGCATGCATGTATGTGTTCTGCTGGGATTTGATGAAAGATTATATGCTAGAATCGATGATTTCAATGTGTGTGTTCTACATATGCTAAAATCGATTATTGCATCTACTGGAATTTGGTGACAGTTTATATGCTAGGATTGATTATTGCATGCATGTGTGTGTGTGTTCAGTGTGTGTGTGTTCATGCTGAAATCATGTGACTTTGCTGGAACCTAATGACAAATTATGTGTGCTTCAGTGAGTTTGTGATTCGCTGCTAAAGTTATATTGTCTACAAAAAAAATTATAATTCGTTGCCTAAACTGAGTTGTCTGTAGTGAATTATCATTCGCTGCTGAATTTTATGTTCTATAGTGAATTTGTGATTCATTGTTGAAGTTGTATTCTCTACAGTTAAATTGTTATTCACTACCACAATTGAGTTGTTTGCAACTAATTAGCTTTTTCTATCGAATTGTGTGTTTTGCAGCGAATTAGCATTTGTTGCCAAAAGCTCATTCGTTGCTGAAATGGTGGTGCCTGCAGCGAAACAATTTTCATTGCCAAATTGTACAGCCTGCAACAAACCAGTTTTCATCACCGATTTCTACAATAGGTCTCTTGGGTAAAAAATACTCAAATGCTTGTAACAATTTCATCATATAATAGTGTAAATGTGGAACACTTGAATGTGAACCAATGGACTCTTGAAATAAGTATGGTGATGTATGTGATTCAAAGATACAAATGTGTTGATTTGTAACCATTGATATCTTAGGTGGTGCAGTAAAGATTATACCATCGTGAAGACAAGGATAACCCATAGGTATAGCAAGTAGGTGACTTTCACCTTCTGACACGACGAAAAGATTGTTGTCTTCTCCCAAGTGTAGGAGTGTCGAAGTAATAAATAACCCGGCAAGACCGGGGTCGAACCACAGGGAGGTTATTTGTACAAATTATAAATAACAATAATACAACAACAATAACAATAACAATAACAACAACAACAATAATAATAGTAATAATAACAATAATAATAATAATAATAATAATAATACTAGTAATACTAATAATAATAATAATAATAATACTAGTAGTAGTAGTAGTAGTAGTAGTAGTAGTAGTAGTAGTAATAATAATAGTAGTAATAATAATAATAATAATGATGAGAACTTGGAGATGAAAAATTAATGTAAGGATTAAACAATAATAATAACAAATGTCAAGGTTAGAGGTTCCACTAATGGTATATCAAACAAGTATAGTATAAACTCTTATTATTGAATTGGAAACCACACACAAAGGAGGTTCCAATCAGATTATATATTGTTAACATGATTACATTAGTCATCTTATTCAATTAATGCTAATACTTGTAAATCTCGTCAAGCATTCATGATTATAACTTATGTTAACAACAAATCAAGTTTCTTTCATAGCTCAGGTGTCGGTTATACCATACATTATGGGCTATGAAAGTGCCAAGCATTTGTTGTACCAAGTGTTATACAACATAAATCAAGATTAGTCATTTAACAAGTAAAGTATTAAAGAGTGAACAAGATAACAAATATAAAACATGTTAGTATCAAACATTAAAGTCCATATTAAGTTTACATTATACTTATTCTCACACCATTAGTGTAACCTTTTCACCTTGACATAACTAACTTAGCTAGACATAATGAAAGAAAGCAAAATAGATAAACAAAATAAGAACATAAAAGTTAACTAAGTAAAGGAAAGGAAATCAAAGGCATAAACTTAATATTAATGAAAGCAAAGCATAAACATTACAAAAAATACAAAGAGAGAAAGGAAGAGCATGATCTTGATCTGGAAACCAAGATGCCTAAATGCATGGAAAATGCCTCCTTTTATAGGCCAAAATTGGGAACTATTGATTTGATGACTAATTGATAAGTGGGTGGCCAACTTTTGACTTGGTAACAATCCTTATCTTCTCTTGTCTGCCCAAAACATCATTGATAACGTCCAAACTGGAGCCAGGTGCAAACATGAAAGTTGTAGGCAATTGTCGCAGCTATCTTGTGTAAAACATTCAGCTCATTTGGACTTCTAGAACTCCCGATATGGCCAAAATACCGAACAGTGCTCGGGCTGGAAGACAGATTCGGGCTTCTTTGTTGTTGTACTCCAATGAGTTGGCAAAAATCCTGAAGCAAGAAAATTGATATTTTTAGCAAACCAAGGCATTGAATTAAGAGAAAGTAGAGATTCATCAGGAAAGTAATCATCGATTGGTGTGATGTCGGGTGTCGAATCTGTTGTCACTTTTGATAAAAGATTCGCATCAACCTTTTCGATGCCTTTTTCATCCTCGATTTCTTCCTGATTGGTCATGGCATGAGAAAATGGAAGTGCTGGCGGAGAATCAGTCGTTTCTTTGCAATTTTCAGATTCAACCCCTTCCTTTCCCTTAGAAATTGACTCATCATCTTTCTCATAAGGTTCAAGAGAGGGTTTTTCAATAACCTTACCACTGCGCAGAGTAGTGACTGATTTGACTTGATCCATGTGTTGGCTTCCGGAACTACTTGCATTTGCATTGTATTGCCCCTTGGGATTTTGTTGTGGTTGAGATGGAAACTTACCTTTCTCTTGGAAACTGAGAGCAAATGTTAATTTTGCAAGAGTATCTTTAAAATCTGTCATGTTTTGAGCAAGTTGAGTGTTGATTGTCTCTTGCTTTTCAATGAATGCATACAAAGTTTCCTCAAACTTTCTTGTAGGAGATGGAGCATAAGGAGGTGCATATCCATGATAATTTTGGAAATTATGGTGTGCTTGGAACTGTGGTGGTGAAGTTTGTGCATTGTCACTCTTCCAACTGAAATTCAGGTGATTTCTCCAACTAGGATTGTATGTTTGTGAGTATGGGTTATTGTTGGGCCTTTGGAAACTATTTAAAGCATGAGCTTGTTCATGGAGACATTGCTTAAAAAAAAGCAAGGTTGAACAGTTACTGGTTGAGTGTTCATTTGTTTCACAGATTTGACACACAATGTTTTCAACAGATTTTAATTGACCACTCTTTTTCAATTCTAGTGCCTTGACTTTTCTAGCTAAAAATGCAAATTTGGCTTGAAGGTCATGATCTTCCCTAAGGTTGTACATACCTCCACTAGATGTATGAGGTTGAGTTTTACTTGGTGCCTCATATGTACCCGCGGTGTCCAAATTTTGAGCATTTTCAGCTAACAAGTCTAAGTACTCCATTGCTTCATCAGGGTCTTTATCTTCAAAAGTTCCATTGCACATCAATTCAACCATTTGCCTATCTTTAGGTGTTAACCCTTCATAGAAATGTAAAACCAATCTCCATGTTTCAAAACCATGATGAGGGCAAGTATTAAGCAAGTCTCGATACCTATCCCAACATTGATAAAATGTTTCTCCTGGTTTTTGAGTGAAAGTGGTGATTTGTCTCTTGAAAGAGTTTGTTCTATGAGATGGGAAAAACTTCTTTAAAAATTGTTGTTGCATTTCATCCCAAGCACGAATGGATCCTGGTCTTAAATTTTGTAGCCATGTTTTAGCTTTATCTTTTAATGAAAAAGGAAAAAGCTTTAATCTAATGGTGTTCATGCTACAATTTAAGTTATTATATGTGTTGCAGACCTCCTCAAATTCCCTTAAATGCAAGTATGGATTTTCCAATTCTAAGCCATGAAAAGAAGGTAAAAGTTGAATAATACCTGGTTTAAAATTAAAATGAGATGCATCGGGAGGAAAAACTATGCATGATGGTGCACTTGTTCTTGTGGGATTCATATGGTCTCTAAGTGTTCTAGCACGGTTATTCTCATTATTTTCATTATGAAGTGATTGATTATCTTCTTCGGCCATATTTTTTGAAAATGATGAGGATACCCTAGAAAGTCTACCACTTGATGTACGTGACCACACTCTCATGCACGTGTAGGAATAAAATAAAAAAAGAAGAAGAAAGCAAAAGAAGGAGGAAGAAAACAAAATAAAAAGAAACAAAGTTATATACAAGAAAAGAGAAAATAGAAAATAAAATAAATATTATAATTTATACAAAAACTTACCTCCCCGGCAACGGCGCCAAAAACTTGACACGACGAAAAGATTGTTGTCTTCTCCCAAGTGTAGGAGTGTCGAAGTAATAAATAACCCTTGACTTGGTGACAATCCTTATCTTCTCTTGTCTGCCCAAAACGTCATTGATAACGTCAAAACTGGAGCCAGTTGCAAACATGAAAGTTGTAGGCAATTGTCTCAGCTTTCTTGTGTAAAAATTTCAGCTCATTTGGACTTCTAGAACTCCAGATATGGCCAAAATACCGAACAGTGCTCGGGCTGGAAGACAGATTCGGGCTTCTTTGTTGTTGCTACAATTTGGACTTGATAATGGCCTTTTTAGATCTTAGGCTCCATATGAAAGTTGTAGGCCTATGTCTTACCTTTCCATCCATATAAATTGGACCTAAATCTGAGATATATAGCTCCAGATATGACCCATTTACCGAACAGTGTTCCGGTTTGGATTGCACCGACATCTCTTTTCTAAGTTTGGCCATCTCTTTATCCTTGCAATTTAAGTTCTTCAAGTCATCAATCAATCCTTTCATTTATGTGATAGGCCTGCATTAAAAATAGACATTTACCACAAATTAAAGGTATCTTATATTATTATAAAACATGCTTTGGTTAAGGAGTTATTGATACTTCAAGTGCAAAATGATGATATAAAACCATGATAAAAATGCACTTTTAAGTACTAATCAGATACACTTCAACAATTCATACAAATGCAAGGAGGAATCAACAACCAAGCTTACAAATTCCAAGACCAGACCAATAAGACCTTAGATGACATTCGGAGTCAACATTCAACTAACTATGTTGACTCAATCACTAAGCATTCAAGAGAAGGGAAAAATCCCAGCTCAACCAATGCCCAATCCTAGAGGTCAGGTACACATGAGTGAATCCTCACCTAGTGAACCTTCAAACCATGAACAAGTCCAAGCCATCACGACCCTTAGATTATTGACAAAGGTATAGGTTTTAGGATTCCTAAAGGTATTGTGGAGGAGAAATCGAGGGAAAGTGAAGAGGGAATCAAAACACAAGTGACAAATGAGAGTTTGAGTGACAACGAAGGCAAGATAAATGAGAAAGAGATGAGTGAGAAAGGAGATGATTCAAGAACAATTGGAGTCAAAGTGAGTGATTTAGAATTTGTTCATATAGCACCGTTTCCACAAAGGTTAGGGAAACCTAAACAAGATCTTATGAACTCAGAAATCTATGAATTTTTCAAACAAGTGAAAGTCAATATTCCACTCCTTGATGCAATTAAATAAGTTCCATCTTATGCAAAGTTTCTTAAGGATTTATGCACAGTCAAAAGGAGATTGAATGTGAAAGAAAGAGCTTTTCTGACTGAACATGCTAGTGCCATCATCCAGTTTAAGACCCCTCCCAAATACAAAGATCCTGGTTGTCCTACCATTTCATGCATTATTGGAAGTCATAAGATAGATCAAGCTTTGTTGGATTTAGGAGCAAGTGTGAATTTAATACCCTACACTGTTTACGAACAATTAGGTTTAGGAGAAATCAAGCCTACTCGAATCACCCTTCAATTAGCTGATAGGTCAATCAAGATTCCTAGGGGTATCGTTGAGGATGTGTTGGTCAAAGTAGATAAATTCTACTTTCCTGTTGATTTTGTAGTGTTAGACACCGCACCAATTCAAGGTTCTAATGCTCCTATCCCAATCATTTTAGGGAGACCTTTCCTAGCTACATCCAATGCCTTAATTAACTGTAGGAATGGGGTGATGAAATTGTCTTTTGGGAATATGATTGTGGAGATGAACATATTCAATGTCTCCAAACAAATCGGGGAACATGAGGACATTAGAGAGGTAGATTTGATCCAAATAGTTTGTCATGAACACTTTGAGAGAATGTGGATCAAGGATCCATTGGAGAGAACTTTAATTCATGATGAAAGATTTTCTTCTTTGGAATATGTTGATGAGGAAATAAGAGAACTCGAGACTTATCTAAATCCAATGCCTATTATGTCAATAGGTCAATGGACCCCATCATTGAAGCCTTTGATTTCACCCCATGTGAAAGTTGAGGCATCTCTTGTCAAGCCTTATAAACCAGAAAGGAAGCCTTTACCGAGTGATCTTAAGTATGCATTTCTAGGGGAAGATGAATCATATCCTATTGTGATCTCATCAAAACTTAGCATAGAGCAAGAACACAAACTTTTGAGAGTGGTGAGAAAACACAAGAAAGCAATTGGGTGGAAAATTACTGACTTGAAAGGAATTAGCCCTCTTTTATGTACACATAGAATCTATCTTGAAGAAGAGGCTAAATCTGTGAGGCAAATGCAAAGACGATTGAACCCAAACATGAAGGAAGTAGTGAGAGGTGAAGTGTTTAAGCTACTTGATGCAGGTATCATTTACCCTATTGCAAACTCAAAATGGGTTAGTCCAACCCAAGTTGTCCCAAAAAAATCTGGAGTCACGGTAGTGAAGAATGAAAATAATGAGCTGGTACCAACTAAAATCCAAACTGGATGGCGTATGTGCATTGATTATCGTAAATTGAACATGGTGACTAGGAAGGACCATTTTCCACTTCCATTTTTAGACCAAGTGCTTGAAAGAGTAGCTGGAAGAGCTTTCTATTGTTTTCTTGATGGATACTCAGGATACAACCAAATTGAGATTTCTTTAGAAGACCAAGAAAAAACCACTATCACTTGTCCTTTTGGTACCTATGCTTATAGAAGAATGCCTTTTGGTTTGTGTAATGCACCAGCCACTTTTCAAAGGTGTATGATGAGTATCTTTAGTGACATGGTGGAAGATTTTTTGGAAGTTTTCATGGATGATTTTTCAGTTTATGGGGATTCTTATGTGTTGTGTCTAATGCATTTAGAAAAAGTCCTTGAAAGATGTGAAGAGAGCAATCTTGTACTCAATTGGGAGAAGTGTCATTTTATGGTGACTGATTAGTACTTAAAAGTGCATTTTTATCAAGGTTTTATATCGTTATTTTGCACTTGAAGTATCAATAACTCCTTAACTAAAAGATGTTTTATAATAATGTATCTAATAATATAAGATACCTATAATTTATGGTAAATGTTTATTTTTAATGCAGGCCTATCGCATAAATGAAAGGATTGATTGATGACTTTAAGAACTTAAATTGCAAGGGCAAAGAGATGATCAAACTTAGAAAAGAAATG
>NW_011501123.1:17793-24022 GCF_000495115.2 Populus euphratica | reverse complement strand
TATTATTATTATTATTATTATTATTATTATTACTGTTGTTGTTATTGTTGTTTTATAATTGTTGTTTATAATTTGTACAATTAACCTCCCTGTGGTTCGACCCCGGTCTTGCCGGGTTATTTATTACTTCGACACTCCTGCACTTGGGAGAAGACATCAATCTTTTAGTCGTGTCAAGTTTTTGGCGCCGTTGCCGGGGAGGTAAGTTCTTGTATAAATTATAGTATTTATTTTATTTTCTCTTTTCACTTTTCTTGTATATAACTTTGTTTCTTTTCTTTTGTTTCTTTTTATTTTGTTTTCTTCCTCCTTCTTTTGCTTTCTTCTTCTTTTTTATTTTATTCCTACACGTGCATGAGAGTGTGGTCACGTACATCAAGTGGTAGACTTTGTAGGGTATCCTCATCATTTTCAGAAAATATGGCCGAAGAAGATAATCAATCACTTCATAATGAGAATAATGAGAATAACCGTGCTAGAACACTTAGAGACCACATGAATCCCACAAGAACAAGTGCACCATCATGCATAGTTTTTCCTCCTGATGCATCTCATTTTAATTTTAAACCAGGTATTATTCAACTTTTACCTTCTTTTCATGGTTTGGAATTGGAAAATCCATACTTGCATTTAAGGGAATTTGAGGAGGTGTGCAACACATATAATAATTTAAATTGTAGCATGAACACCATCAGATTAAAGCTTTTTCCTTTTTCATTAAAAGATAAAGCTAAAACATGGCTACAAAATTTAAGACCAGGATCCATTCGTGCTTGGGATGAAATGCAACAACAGTTTTTAAAGAAGTTTTTTCCATCTCATAGAACAAACTCTTTCAAAAGACAAATCACTACTTTCACTCAAAAACCAGGAGAAACATTTTACCAATGTTGGGATAGGTATCGAGACTTGCTTAGTACTTGCCCTCATCATGGTTTTGAAACATGGAGATTGGTTTCACATTTCTATGAAGGGTTAACACCTAAAGATAGGCAAATGGTTGAATTGATGTGCAATGGAACTTTTGAAGATAAAGACCCTGATGAAGCAATGGAGTACTTAGACTTGTTAGCTGAAAATGCTCAAAATTGGGACACCGCGGGTACTTATGAGGCACCGAGTAAAACTCAACCTCATACATCTAGTGGAGGTATGTACAACCTTAGGGAAGATCATGACCTTCAAGCCAAGTTTGCATCTTTAGCTAGAAAAGTCGAGGCACTAGAATTGAAAAAGAGTGGTCAATTAAAATCTGTTGAAAACATTGTGTGTCAAATCTGTGAAACAAATGAACACTCAACCAACGATTGTCCAACCTTGCCTTCTTTTAAAGAATGTCTCCATGAACAAGCCCATGCTTTAAACAGTTTTCAAAGGGCCAACCATAACCCATACTCCCAAACATACAACCCTGGTTGGAGGAATCACCCAAATTTCAGTTGGAAGAGTGAGAACAACAATGCACAAACTTCACAACCACCGTTTCAAGCACACCATAATTTCCAAAATTCTCATGGATATGCACCTCCTTATGCTCCACCTCCTAGAAGAAATCTTGAGGAAACATTGCATGCATTCATTGAAAAGCAAGAGACAATCAATACTCAACTTGCTCAAAACATGACAGATTTTAAAGATACTCTTGCTAAATTAACATCTGCTCTCAGTTTCCAAGAGAAAGGTAAGTTTCCATCTCAAACACAACAAAATCCCAAAGGGCAATACAATGCAAATGCAAGTAGTTCCGGAAGCCAACACATGGATCAAGTCAAATCAGTCACTACTCTGCGCAGTGGTAAGGTTATTGAAAAACCCTCTCTTGAACCTTATGAGAAAGATGATGAGTCAATCTCTGAGGGTAAGGAAGGGGTTGAATCTGAAAATTGCAAAGAAAAGACTGATTCTCTGCCAGCACTTCCATTTCCTCAAGCCATGACCAAACAAAGGAAAGTCAATCACAACTCTAAAATCTTTGAAATTTTCAAACAGGTAAGGATCAATATACCTTTGCTGAATGCTATTAAATAGGTTCCTTCTTATGCTAAATTTTTGAAAGATCT
Source organism: Populus euphratica (assembly GCF_000495115.2). Lineage (NCBI taxonomy): Eukaryota > Viridiplantae > Streptophyta > Magnoliopsida > Malpighiales > Salicaceae > Populus > Populus euphratica. The sequence goes on along the minus strand of NW_011501123.1, from coordinate 21,962 downwards.
ATGCACTGTGAAGAGGAAACTGAATGTGAAAAAGAAAGCCTTTCTAGCCGAACAAGAAAGTGCCATTCTTCAGAACAATAATGCTTTGAAATATAAAGACCTTGGTTGTCCTACAATTTCTTGCTTTATTAGAGAGCATAAAATTGAAAGAGCCTTACTTGATCTAGGTGCTAGTGTGAGTGTTCCATATTCAGTTTACTTGATCTTGGTGCTAGTGTGAATTTACTTCCATATTCAGTTTTTCAGAGTCTCAATCTAGGTGAGTTAAAACCAACTTCTATATCTCTTTTACTTGCCGATAGATCTGTAAAAGTGCCTAGAGGAATAATTGAAGATGTGTTAGTACAAGTCGATAAATTCATTTATCCTGTGGATTTTATTGTCTTGGACACAGAAACTGTTGAAGCATGTAATTCATTTCCTGTTATTTTAGGACGTCTGTTTCTTGCAACCTCTAACGCATTGATTAATTGTAGGAATGGACTGATGAAGCTATCATTTTGGAAACATGACATTGGAGATGAATATTTTCAACTTTTGCAAGCAACCTGGAGATGATAATGATTACAAGAAGTAGATCATATTGATGAATTAGTTTATGATCAACTTGAATCTACTTTAAGTAAAAATGAATTGGATGATTCTCAAGATTTGCAAATGATTTATTTTGAGGAAGAAATCACAGATGAAAAACGCACCGAAAATGTTGATGCTCATCTTTTGTCAACATTGACAACAAATTCGACATCTGACATCACATCAATCGATGATTACTTTCCTAACAAATCCTTACTTTCTCTTAGTCCAATGCCTTGGTATGATAAAAATATCAATTTTCTTGCTTAAGGAGATTTGCCAGCTGATTGGAGTACCCAAGACAAAGAAACGTTTTTGAACGAAGTGAAGAGCTTTTATTGTGATGACCCTAACTTATTCAAATATTGTCCCGATCAAATATTTCAAAGATTCATTCCCGACAATGAGGTAAGTAGTGTCATTAAACTTTGTCATTCTTAAGCATGTGAAAGTTATTTCTCGTCTGTCATTAAACTTTGTCATTCTGAAGCATGTGGAAGTTATTTCTCGTCAAAAAAGACAGCTGCAAAAATCTTTCAAAATGGATTTTATTGGCCCACCATGTTCAAGGACACGCATGCATTCTGCAAAACTTGTGAAAATTGTCAAAAGATTGATTGCAAAACTTGTGAAAATTGTCAAAAAATTGACACTGGTCAAAAAGTTTTGTTTTATGATTCTCAACTCTATGCACTCCCTAAAGAGCTAAGATTAAGATGGACCAATCCTTATGGGGCCTGTGATATTGAGAATTCAATGAATGACAATGATTTTAAGGAAAATGGACATCGTTTGAAAGCTTACTTTGATAATTTTCCTAGTGAAAATGAATCAGCTGGTTTGAATGATCTTGTAGATAAAGGTTGATTATTTTGTTTTTCTTACATTTTTTTTTGTTTCTTTTTGAGTAATTTTTGCTAGTTTCTCTCACCCCGGTCAAATGGCGGATAACGGTACTCCGTGACTTAAGTCGGTTCTTTCAATTTCCTACAATAACTGATATCTGTGTATATATTTGTGCAATTCTTTAAATCTCTCTTCCAATTCTCATTTGATAATGGACACTAATCTTGAAAAATTGAAAAAGTATTTTCCCGCTCTGCCTCAGAATGCGATTACAAAAATTTACCGTGCTAGATGTGCAAGATTGAGATTGTTAATGAATCATGGAATTCCTGAAGATATTTGCTGGTTGATTGAAGCAAAGGTCCGATTATTAGGTGAGTCCTCTAACTTCTTCATTTCACACATGCTTGGAATAGGTAAAAGCACTTTTGCAAAGAAACGTCGTGCAAAACGACTGAAAGTCTGTCATCGATGTGCTAGATGGACTTGTAATACACAATTTCGTTCTTTAGGAATGGTATCTATAAACCGTGAAGATAAAATACAATTCATTAAGGATGACCTGAGTAAGGAGTCTTTAGATAATCTTCTATGGACTCTTGAGAAGCATCCTAGTGGAGATGTGCATCATGCAATTCAGGATTTATGACCACTATTTCATAAAAACATGATCGACTTAGTCTTGGGAATCTGACTAAAAAAGACCTTGTTTGCCAGTTTTTAAGAAAACTGGATAGGAAGCCTATCCCCGACCCATAGAGGGCATTTAAGCCGTTCTTGGACGTAAAACCAAGGGAAGATATGAGCCACAATCACAACTACATGTACATACACATGTTTTTTTTTTAAAGTAAATAAATAAATAAATAAAAAGAGAGAGAGAGAGTGTGAGATTCCAGCTGGCCTACATATGGGTCTTATGATTGCCTTTCTAATTTCTCATCTATAAAACCCTCTCTTCCTTCCTTTCATTTCTACTCAACCCATACATTCAACAAATACAGAAGTGTGTAGAAATGGCAAGTTCCTCAGGTCATCAAATAAGAAATATTTGTGTTTTCGGTGGATCTAGTCCTGGGAAAGAAAAGGAGTTTTTAGAATCAGCAAATCATCTTGGTCAGGTGCTAGCTGAGAGAAAGATTCATTTAGTGTATGGGGGAGGCAGTCTTGGGTTAATGGGAGGTGTGTCAATAGCTGCATTTTTAGGAGGAAGTCAAGTTTTGGGGGTCGTCCCCAAAGCTTTAGCACAAGGGGACATCATTGGAAAAACAATTGGAGAGGAACTTCAGGTCTCCACAATGTCGGCTCGAATGAATGTAATGTTTAACCATGCTGATGACTTCATTGCTTTACCACGTGGTCTAGGTACATTAGAAGAGATCTTTCATATTTCCTCTTGGGCTCAACTGTACATTCACCATAAACCCATAGGTTTGTTAAATGTTAATGGTTATTATGATAAGTTGTCTTCTCCTGATCATGCTGTGGAACAAGAATTTCTAACATCTACTACACGACAAATCATAATCTCTGCTGCTACTATTGAACAATTAATTGACCAACTACAATCCTTCATTCCTGTAATTGATCCTTCCATGAGTCGCATAAATTGGTCAACTAAGGAAAGCCGTAAAAAGCTTAGATTGGATTTGAGCCTTCATTTGTGAATTTTTGTGTCTCTTGGTTTTATTATTGTGCTTTGTTATTTCTTATTTTTGTTTCAGTGTGTTTCAGGTTTGTTAGTGTTCGTTTTTTCAGGTGATATCTTTATACTCTATCTTTCTACCTTTAAAGATTGAGGACAATGTCTCGTTTTGGTTGGGGGGAGAGGGTAGTAGTTGATAAAAAAAAATATTTTTCATTTCATAAAGCATATGCATAATTGTTGTTACTACGATGGCAGAGTAAAGGAGCTCTTTTGTTAAAGTGACTCTTGAGACGCATCTTAGTAACCATTCTTAACAAGGTCTATTATAATACTTCTTGAAATATTCAGGTTTTCAAACTCTCGCATTGTTATCACTTAATTCTGCTCATATACTTATTTAACATGTATTCTTAAACCTTAATTTTCACACACACACTTTAACATATGATTGTGGGTTGCACATTGGATTATTACATTATTTATGTTCTTTTGTTAAAGGTAACAACTAAGGGAAAGGGATTGTGTATAATTAAAAAAAATAAATAAAAAAAAAGAAAAAAAATGATAATAATAAAAATGTAGATAAGTTTGCTTTCGTAGCCTCCCTAACCTAAGCAATTAAGCCCGAAGGGGTGTTTTAACACCTAATACCCTAAAGTCAACTGACTTGGGAGCTATTGGCCCAACATTTGTTACATGGGTTGAGGAGAAAAGCTTAAGGAAATCAAACATTGCACTATCTACATATGAGTATCTGCGACCTGAGTTACTAAGCTCGTAGGGGTGTCTTAACACCTAATGCCCTAAGATCAACTGGTCTGGAAGTCATTAGCTGAAAGCTCGTTAAATGGGTTAAAGATGCTTGGTGTTTTAAGTTATATGTATATATATATATATATAAAAAGAAAAAAAAAGACAAAGAAAAGATAAAAAAAAAAATCCCAACCCAAGGAAGTTAACCTTAAACATTAGAACAAAAATTTTGTTGTCTTCCAAGAAAAGCCCCATAATTATGTGTTGAGATATTGAGCACAAAAGAAAGGTTTATTAACATATTGTTAAGAGGTATTGAGCAGTTATATAAATTTAATGAGAGTTT